>NW_015164716.1:6521-74247 GCF_001447785.1 Gekko japonicus | reverse complement strand
AAAAAAAGGGAAAGGGGTTGGGGGGGGGGGGTTGCGTGGGAGGTGCCGGAGGGGGGCTGGCAGCCGTGAGCTGTGGAACAGGCCCATCTCCCCCTGTTCCCAGGCGCTTCCGTCTCCTGCTGCCCTCCTGGGCCTGCCCTGCTGGGGCCGCTGCTGGAAAGTTCAAGAACCAAGTTGATTATGGAGCGGCCGGAGCGGAGGGTTGTCAGGTCCCCCCCCCCCCCCCCCCCGGGGGGGGGGGGGGGTCGGCTTTATAGGGTACCAAGGGCTCAAAACCGGAGCACGTTTTAATAAGATCCAGCATGGCTTCCGTTATGTTCTTATGTCTGGGGGCAGTGATGCTCTGTCTTCTTGTTGTGGGGGGGAGGGAGAGCGGGAGGGCTTCTGGAGTTCTGGCTCCGCTGAGGGACACCCTGGTGGCACCTGAGTTTTGGCCACTGTGTGACACAGAGTGTTGGATGGGATGGGCCACTGGCCTGATCCAGCATTGGCTTCCCTTATGTTCTTATGTCTGGGGGCAGTGATGCTTCTAGTGTCCTGGCCCCACTGCTGGACCTCCTGGTGGCACCTGGTATTTTTGGCCCCTGTGTGACACAGAGTGTGGGACTGGATGGACCACTGGCCTGATCCAGCATTGGCTTCCCTTATATTCTTACTAGGAAAAAGGCCCGTTGTGAAAATAAATACAAAGACCTCTAGAAAGAGGCTCTGGGCGGGTGCCCCGGCCTTGGACACTTAGTGTCAATGTGCTGTGGCGACCTCAGCAGGGTATAATGACACCGAGTCCACCATTTTCTCCAGAGGAACTGATCTCTGTTACCTAAAGAACAGTTGTAATTTTGAGTGATCGCCAGCCCTAACCTGGAGATTGGCAACGATGGTTCCCCAGAAGGAAATGGTTGGTTTGGAGGGTGGAGTCTATGGCTCTGTACCTGTCCGAGGTCCCACGCCTCCTGAAACCTCACCCTCTCCAGGCTCCATCCCTCACATCTCCAGGAATTTCCCACCTGGAGTTGACAACCCTATCTCCTTCCCAGCCAACCAGCAACCTACCTTTATTTCCCCCTCACTCTTCAGCTTTCCACCCCCCACACACCTGCAGCCTCTTCCCCTGCTCTGAAGCCCTGACTGCTAGGTCACATTGGCTGTCATGCAGGGGCCACCTCAGCAGCATAGAAGGATACAGAGCAGTGTTCCCTCTAAGCTGAGTTAGTGTGAGCTAGCTCACAGTTTTGTAGTCTCCAGCTCAGAGATTTTTGTCTTAGCTCAGGAAGGAGGGCTCCAGAGCAAACTAATTTATGCAGTAGCCAAATCCCCTGCTCACAGCTTTAATGCCAGTAGCTCACAAAATAGGATTTTTGCTCACAAGACTCCACAGCTTAGAGGGAACATTGATACAGAGCCCACCATTTTCTCCAGGGGAACTGATCTCTGCCATCTGGAAACTGGCTATGCAGCGGGGGGGGAGAGGAACAGCAAGCTGTTTAGAATGTTGGAGGCAGGACTCAGACAAAGCAGCCCGTGGATAGGGAGACCCTCTGAATTACAGATCAGAGAGCGAACTGATTTTGGAGTGTGTTGGAATGTTCTAGAAAAGTGCCACCACCAGTCGGCTTCTATTTATAAGGGAGATGTCTGGGGGGGCAAGTGATGCTCTGTCTTCTTGGTGCATTCGGGGGGGGGGGCAACAGTGGGAGGGGTCCTGGTGTCCTGGCCCCACTGCTGGACCTCCTTGATGGCCCCTGTGTGTGAGACACAGAGTGTGGGACCGGAGGGACCACTGGCCAGATCCAGCCTCGGCTTCTCTTTATGTTCTTCTGACTCCCTCCCTGCTCACTCCTCCGGAGGTCCCATTCCTGAGGCGGATCAGGAGGGCCTGCCACAGCTGTCCCGCCTCCTGAAGGTGCTCCCGAACTGGCCTGAGGCGCGGCTTCGGCGCCCGGATGTGAAGAGGCCCCTCCCCGGCTCGCCCGTCCGCCCCCACCCTCTCGGGATACCCGTGTGTGTGGGGGGGGGGGCGGGGGCGGTGTCTCGCCGTCCCCCCGACCAATCGCCAGCGGCGTCCCGGCCCTCCGGAGGCCCCCATTGGTGAGCACCGGCCAGGAGGGTGGGTGAGTGGCGTGCGTTCCCGGATGTCCGCGCGCCTCCGCGGGCTGGCCGGCCGGGAGGGAAGGAGGGGGCGCAGTGTTCCCTCTAAGCCGAGTGAGCGTGAGCCAGCTCACAGTTTCTTAGCCTCCGGCTCACACATTTTTTTTTGTCTTAGCTCGGGAAGGGATGGGGCTCCAGGGCAAGCTCATCTACGCAGCAGCCAAATCGCCCGCTCACCACTTTTAATGCCAGGAGCTCACAGATTTAGAATTCTTGCTCACACCACCACCAGTGTTCCCCCTAAGCTGAGTGAGTGTGAGCTAGGCTCACAGTTCTTTAGCCTCCGGCTCACACATTTTTGTCTCGGCTCAGGAAGGGATGGCTCCAGAGCAAGCTAATCGACGCAGCAGCCAAATCTCTCGCTCACCACTTTCAATGCCAGGAGCTCACAAGGTAGAATTTTTGCTCACAAGACTCCACAGCTTAGAGGGAGCATTGGCCAGAGGTGATCTCAAGCAATGTTCCCTCTAAGCTGAGTCAGTGTGAGCTAGCTCACAGTTTCTTAGCCTCCGGCTCACACATTTTTTTGTCTTAGCTCGGGAAGGACGGGGCTCCAGGGCAAGCTCATCTACGGAGCAGCCAAATCTCTCGCTCACCGCTTTCAATGCCAGGAGCTCACAAGGTAGACAAAGCCCCCAGGGCTTAGAGGGAACATTTGCAGGGAACCCCCCCCCCCCCCCTCGCAGAGCTGGCGCTCGGGACCCTTCCCCCCGTTGGAAAGGGAGCTGCGTGGTGTCTCTATTTCCCAGGGCCTGGTCTCTTTTGCGGGCTTGGGAGGATGCTGACCAATGTTCCCTCTAAGCTGTGGAGTCTTGTGCAAAGTTCCCTCTAAGCTGTGGAGTCCTGTGAGCAAAAATTCTACTTTGTGAGCTACTTGCATTTAAGTTGCGAGCCAGCGATTTGGCTCCTGCATAAATTAGCTTGCTCTGGAGCCACTTTTCCTGAGCCAAGACAAAAATGCGTGAGCCGGAGGCTAAAAAAACTGTGAGCTAGCTCACACTAACTCAGCTTAGAGGGAACGCTGGCTCTTGTGAGCAAAAATTCTACTTTGTGAGTGCGTGTCATTAAGGTTGTGGCCGAGCCATTTGGCTACTGCATAAATTAGTTTGATCTGGAGCCACCTCCTTCCTGAGCTAAGACAAAAACGTGTGAGCTGGAGGCTAAAAAAATATGAGCTAGCTCACACTAACTCAGCTTAGAGGGAACACTGGGATGTCTTTGCAACCCCTGCGCTAGAGCTTCCCTGGTCTTCCTGCCCTTTCCCTGATGTTGGGGAGCATGAAGGAACAGCCCTTGGCATGAAATGGACTTCTCAGATCACACATTTACAGAAGCAGAGGGCAAAACGGGCCCGGGACGGAAGGATGGCAGAGAACGTGAAAGGGAGCCGGAAGAATGTTTAGTGGGAAAGACGAGGCAGGACTAGGGTTGCCAGCCTCTAGGTGGGGCCTGGAGATCTTCCGCTTTGACAACTGATCTCCAGCTGACAGAGATCAGCTCCCCTGGAGAAAATGGTTGCTTTTAAGGGTGGACTCTATGGCATTGTACCATGCTGAGGCCCCTCCCCGCCCCAAACCCCACCCTCTCCTGGATCCACCCCCAAAGTCTCCAGGTATTTTCCAACCCAGACCTGGCAACCCTAGGCAGGACTGACGTGGAGGGATGTAAGAGCAGCGAGAGCGTCGCTAGAGTCAGCGCCTGTAATGAGGCCTTGAGTATCAAGGTGATTCTGCAGAAGTGGCAAATGGTAGGAGTGCCAGCTCCCTACATCACATGCACTTTCTCTTCCTCCCTTCCGTAGTAGAATAGCAGGGCCATTCTGTTTTTCTTCTCTGCCGAGTGGCTGGTCTGCCACTCATTTTTTTTTCTTGAAATGGCCATTCTTCTAGGACACTGTTGTTTTGACCTCTCTGTGCTCTTGCTGTCCAAACCACTCTATTTCGTTAGGTTTATATTTCTTTGGTTCCCTCTTTATAGTTACTGTATCTTTCTCCATCTTACCCACCTTGGCTTATCAGTCGTTATGCAGTTTTAAACTTGGTTTAAAAGTTCTTCTGACATTAATGAATCTGCAGGAACTGACAAACAACATCGATCAAATTACGTAGAGCAGTAAGGCGTAGCCACCGCCTAGAAATACCCAGATAATATTGTTGTGCCAAAATCTCCCCATTGTTTATTACATGTCATTCTTTATCTGGTGATCTTTGGTGATGCAGAATAGTGCTAATAATGTCTTAGCCAGTTTGGTGTAGTGGTTAAGTGTGCGGACTCTAATCTGGGAGAACCGGGTTTGATTCCCCACTCCTCCACTTGCACCTGCTGATGTGACCTTGGGTCAGTCACAAGCTCTGGCACAGCTGTCCTTGAAAAAGAGCAGTTTCTGTCAAGAGTTCTCTCAGCCCCACCCACCTCACAGGGTGTCTGTCTGTTGTGGGGAGGGGAAGGGAAAGGAGTTTGTAAGCCGCTCTGATACTCCGAGTGAAGGGCGGGGTATAAATCCAATCTCCTCTTCTTCTTCTTCCTTATTTCCTTCAGGCTTTCATGCAGGTTTGCACAGCTTCTATCATCAAGCCGAGTGCAGTCTGCTAGCCAGATACAGCAGATCACTGCTTCTCCTTTCCTGCATTCTGCTCAGGAGTGTTAAAAGGCTGTTAAGCATCTGGCAGGCCTCTTCTAATGGGTGGTGGGCTGTATAAGTTTATTGGGCCACAAGTTGTGAAGGCTGATTTTATGGTCTCCAGTAATGTGTCTTGCATATTTCAAACAGCTTCAAACTTTCCTGTCAAACTGGCTGTAAGCTGATTTCTGCTTTGAACCGAGGTTTGCTCTTCCTAGTTTCAACCTCCATTTTGTAACTGCTGGTGGTATGCTTAGTGAGGGACTGCCTTTGGGGGGCTTTTTAAAAAATGTAACCTGCTGATCTCTATAAATGTCAGAAAACCTATGGTGTGGGGTTTTGTGCATGCACACGAAAGCTTATACCCAGAATAAAACTGTGTTGGCCTTAAAGGTGCCACCTGCCAGGATCCTGGTTAAATCAGTTCTCAACACCAGTCACTTTGAAGAAAGCTAACTTTATTGAGACTTTGATAGATATCATACTGGACAGGAGCTACTGTTAGGACTGAAGTTGAACCCGCGAAGGTTCCAGATATAGTGGGTTCAAGTAAAGGCCATAAAGATCAGGACCCAATCACCCCATGGTATTTGCCCGCCAGAATTAACAGTCAACTGCCCCCCCACTAAGCACGTACCTCTCCCAGAGCATCCCTCCTGCCAAAACTAACAGTTGCCTCTCCCCCTGCCCCCCCCCCCACATAGCCTTTTGTTGTTGTTGTTCAGTCGCACAGTCGAGTCCGACTTCGCGAGCCCATGGACCAGATCACGTCAGGCCTTCCTGTCTTCCGCCGTCCTCTGAAGTTGGCTCAATTTCATGTTCGTTGCATCTACGACACTGTCTAACCATCTCATCCTTTGCCGTCCCCGTCTTCTTTGACCTTCAGTCTTTCCCAGCATCAGGGTCTTCTTCTCCAGGGAGTGCTCCCTTCTCATTGGGTGGGCAAAGTATTTGAGCTTCAGTTTCATTATCTGGCCTTCCAGAGAATAGTCAGGGTTGATTTCTTTTAGGATTGACTGGTTTGGTCTCCTTGTAGTCCAAGGGACTCTCAAGAGTCTTCTCCAGCACCATAGTTCAAAGGAATCTATTCTTCGGCGCTCGGCCTTCCTTATAGTCCAACTCTCGCAGCCATACATGACTACTGGGAATACCATAGCCTCTACATAGCAAGAAAAACAGAATAACAGACGTTTGAGAAGCCAGGGCATTTGGCCCCACTGAGGTGACGAGCCTCTGGCACGTCAAAGAGAGATGCATTTATTTGCTTCATTTATAGTTGGGTCCCAAAGCCTTTTGCCTTATTCTCCTCCTCTTTCTCCTCTATTGTATCCTCACGATAACCCCGTGTGGGAGGTTGGGCTGAGAGTGTGTCCCTGGCTGTAGGTTATGCTGTCGGCTTCCGTGGCAGGGGTGGGGATTCCAAGCGGAGTCTCCCATGTCCTGGTAGATGCTGTTAACCGCTGCGCGACGCTGGCTCTCCCTGTGGGGGTGTCAAACCTTCCCTCTCCCGCCGCTTCTCTCGTCATGAACGGCCCACTCTCACTGGCTTCTCCCACTGTTCAAAAAGGCATGGTTGCTAGGCCAAGAGGAAGGTGAAGGGCTCCCTCTTCTCAACTGATTCCCTCAGAGCTGCTGATTGGGTCTGGATTGAGGTTGTCAGTTGTTGACTGTAATTTCTGCATATGGTAACGAAGCACTTCTGCGTGGATGTTAAGCCGCTTTCTGGAGGACTAAAGAATTCAGATCTTCCTTCTCAGTTTTCTTCATATCCCCCCCACCCCAAACTCGTGGGTTAACTGAATAGGAATGGGGTAAGCCATTTATTCGTTTTAGAAAAAGCGATGGGCTCCCGTGAGATGCTGTTTGCAGCATTCTTGTGTAATGCACTGGGTGTATCAGACTAGGCACAAAGCTATTGTGGCTTAATACGCTAAATTTAGAATAGCAGCCAAAGGATTTGCACTTGGCCATTAATTCGATAAAACATTTTGGACCATCTTTCTTGTAAAGGTAACAAGCGGTGTATGTTTTGAACTCTTTGTGAGCAGGTGTCTTTTATACCTTTCCTTTGAAGCACATGCCCAGTGAGTCCATAGTCACATGGCTGCCATCCTGCATTCAGGCTTCATGCAACCCACTGAAGTCCCAAGGGCTTTACGTGGCCTGGCAGAGCTGCCATCAGGCACACACTTATTTCTGTGCTGCCTTCCCTACCGCATGGGGTTCCCGGGGCTGCAGACGCGAAATCATTTCAGCATCAGAATGTTTAAGACGTTAAAACAGCATTTAACAGTGTATATAAAATATTTAAACAATTCAGTAAAAACATATAAACATGTAACAACAACAGCCAGGGAGGATGGCCAATAGCAGTTCTTGGAGGTACACCAAAGAAAACAAAGACTCCACCCCCTCGGGAAAGACAACAATAGAGAGACAGACAATTCTCATTGGGGAGGAAGCTTGGTGCCATGACTAAGAAGGCCCTTTCTCAGTTTGCCTCCTGTCTAGCCTCAGATGGCAGAGGCACCCGCAGCTGGGTGGGCCTCCAAAGATGACCTGAGTGGACAGGCAACTTCATATAGGAGAAGGCAGTCCCTTAGGTATGCCGGCTCCAAGGTCAATATCGCCACCTTGAATTGGGCCGGAAGTACATTGAGAGCCAGCATAGATGGAACGAGGCTGGCAAGAGGTGGTCCCTGTGACCTGCTCCAGTCAGCATTCTGGCTGAAGCATTCTGTACCATCAGCAGCTTATGGACAGTCTTCAAGGGCTGACCCATGTGCAGTGCATTGCAGCAGTCTAATCTAGATACTGCCAGGGCATGCAGCTCAGTGACAAGGGTCTTTCCTGCCCAGGAAGGGCCACAGCATATTGTCAGAGTCAAACTACACAGTACACTGAGGACGTGGAAGGCTTCCCTGCTCTGCTTGTTTGGAATGCTGAAGGCCTCTGTTACAAGCAGGCAAAAGGTTCAAATCGTTGGCTTTCCTTTGCCTTTTTTCCTGTGTTTCCAGGAAGAAAGAAGTGCTGACCATATGACCTGCAGCTCTTTGAAAGAGGAGAGGTCTTCTCTCTGGGCAGGATTTTTCTCCGCTTCCATTGTTACTACTTATGTGGCTAATAGTGGGAAGATTGCATGAGAAGCAACAATGGGAAAAGTTTATAACTTGTTTTTATTCACAATAATGGGGGCCAAAAGCAGCTTACAATGACCTTCTCCCTCCCTCAATTTTACCCTTGCGACAACTCTGTGTGCGTGACTGGCCCGAGGTCACCCAGCACCCACCCGTGTTTTTTTCCCCCTAGGAGTGTCATCACGAAAAACAGGGGGGTTGGCTTACATTTGCATATAATTTTTTAATGTATAGCCTTTTAGGGGGCTTGTCTTAAATTGAGTAACATTTTCCTTTCATGTGAATATAGTACATATAAATCTAAATGAAGCATGAATTGAGGAGGGGGAGAAGCTTGAGAATCGTGTGAGAATCCCTCAATCTCATATAAAGTATTTCTGTGCAATGACAGTGGAAATTTAAATGGCTTTTTTTGAACTACTGAGTTCCTTAGACGCACATGTAGAGTGGGGTGGGCCCAACCTTTTCAACTGTACGCATCAGATATTATATCCGTGAAGCATCCACTTGGCTGTAATTCACAGTTAATGTCTGCCATCCTTCCTCCACCCTCCTCGATGCTTCCGTAAAACTAAGAGTTAATGGCTCAGAGTGCTTCATGCTCTCTTGGAAGCTTTGCACTAGCCATTTAAAGCGGGCCACTGTTATCATCGTCACACTGCAGACTGGAAAGGGGTTTGATGCTGGGAGGAAGTGACTTGCCTTGAGCTGTCCAATGAATTCATGACTGAAGTGGGAAGCGAGTAATTAATTACCTGCTCGAGCTCTTAACCATTGTGCTACACCAGCTCTGTCACCATTCACCTGCCACAAGCCTGTATCAGTTACCTCCATAATTCTTGTTTACCCCCAGATTAGTCTTTGTGACTTCAGTAGCACCAAATCAACTTCCCCTTTCAGTTCAATAGTTCATGGTAGGTCTAATCTGACCCACAACCTCACCAGCATAACCCGAGTTCTGCCCTTGGGGCTTCATATGGCAAGGGGGAACCTCCTTTCAAATGCACATGTCAGTGATTTTTCTACTTTTTCCTCCAAGGTTCCTTGCACTGACTCCTTGGAGACTGTATCACCTGGTTTCACTCATACTCCTTGGGATCGTCATCATGCAACTAATGAAGGACATGGTGTTGTCCAGAGTAAGAGGTAAGGCAATGCTTCAGAGCTCTGAGGTGAACTATCCTGGGCATTCCATTAAGCAGATGAGTAATCCTATAAATTGGCCGCTTCTTAATTTGCAAAGGGGAGGCCTCTTGTGTTGAGGTTGCATACAGATGTGTCTCGCCATAGCTGGACAGTCCAGAGGCTTACTATAAGCATGCCAGAGGGCTTGCATGTGCTGGTGGGGGGGGTGTTCAACTCTCTAGGTCCACAGAACCCTATGCCTCACTTCTGCAGCTCTGATATTGCAGAAGGAGAAAGTGTATATGTATTGTAAATGTGTGTACCATGTGGGGTGGGAATCCTGTATGTTGATTATTCATATTTTGATTTCAGGCGCACGGTTATGGCGAAGCTTCACTGACAGGTAAGTGCTGGTACTTGTTCCATGCTTAATTCTTGATTCTGCTGGTGACTTCCGAGAATTGCTCTAGCCAGAGCGCTTGAGCCTTCTTTTGGATTTAGAGTATAGCATAAAACAAGCCCTACGTTGCACCGTAATTTTTGATTGGTGAAGATATTTATTAATATTTATTTATTAAACTACATTTACTAGGCCGTCCTTTCCTACAAGTAGGAGTCAGGGTGGCTTACAACAGAATAGCATACAATAAATAATTTAAGTCAAAACCAACATTAAAACTACTAAAAAACAGATCAGTAAGTAAAACAGTATTCAGTCCACGATGGTGGAGAAAAATTCAGCTCCCCATCCTCTGGGGGAGGGGGGAGGTAAGGTTTCGACAGATGGGGGAGAGTATATGAGAGTGCCAGATGTCATACTATCCCATCGCTGCCCTCAACCAAATGCCTGCGGAACATCTCCGACTTACATGCCCTGTGGAAAGGTAGTAATTCCTGCAGGGCATGGATGTTTTCCAGCAGAGAGTTCCACCAGTGGTGAGGAAGCTGGTTTACAATTATTGAGCCCCCCCATTTTCAGGAACCCCTTGATAATAGGCGTTAACTTCATGGGGGCTGGGGAGCTGGCGCCCTCCCCAAACGTTCAGAGCCTCTCCCGGGGCAATAAGTGCCAGACAGAGCCTTTCCACACACACACACACACACACACCCCATTTTGAAAGCCCCACCCCCACCCCCGGAAATTGGCAAGTCTACGCCCTTGCCCTTGATAATTTTTTGTGGATTGCAACTTGCAAACTCTAGATAAGTGCTCCGTTTTGATCTTAGGTGTTAATGTTGTAACATGTAACATACTGACATGTGTCTGGCATGCGTCCTGCTCTGCTGAGCAAAGTGTAAAATTTTCTGTCAGCCTAAGTGGCTCTCCATGCAACTTAGGTTGGAGGGAGACCCCTTTGGCTGGAGGAAGTTCCTCCAGTCCAAGACAACATATGACCTGCTTTGTCCAGGATTATTTAAAGATATACATAATAAATTAAGGGAACAGTGTAACCCTCAAGGCTCTTAGCAGTCAGGGACCCTCATATCTTTAGGACCCCCTCTCTCAATATGTCCTGGAGAGAGCATTACGATCTGGAAATGAGGACATCCGCACCCTGCGGGATCTGTTACCCTTCCATGGAGCTTGCAAGGCAGAGCTGTTCCGCTGGGCATTTGGTTGAGGACAGCGATGGCCTGGTGCACACTCACACCCCCGCCCCCCCCCACAACCCCTGCATTTTCCTTAGCCCAGGGGGGCAAGAAGGTATTGGGAATTTATTTCCATCTTGGATTGTACTGTTTTACTGTGGTTGTTGAATTTTAATGCTGTTTTAAGTCTAGTATTATTGTATTTTTATTGATGTAAGCCGCCCTGAGCCCTGCTCATGGGGAAAGGCAACCTAGTAAGTCTAAGTTAATAAAAATAGGTAACTTGTGTATTGGAATTATCAATCCCATATTTGGGGTATTATTTTCTTGATTTTAAAAGTTCTGTATTTGATAACCTGTGTTCATTCTGTTTGATTTTCAAATTAGCTGTTTCTATTAATCAGACGTCTGATCTTATTACTGCTGCAGCATAGACAACTGAGTAAACTGTCTTTTTATTGAATCTCTGTTGGACTCCTATGCTCACTGGATGGTTTTGTTTTGATACTCATTCAGTTTTCCTTTCTAATACCAGTAGCTGTAATAACTTTGCAACTTGCTTATTAGAGTCAGTACTAATGTGCTGTCGTCGCTGTCTGTTCCACAGGAAACTACTGTTCTCTGAAGAATTTGGGAAAGTTTACTATTCCATAATTGTGTGGGGGTTTTGCAAATAGGGGTGTGAAAAAAATTTTTTTTGGCCAATTCAGATTCCATCGAATCAGGCAGAATCAATTTCGGCAGGCAGTAAGACTCCCACATGTCAGTTTCTTCAGTACCAGCCCCTTAGGAGTCTTTTGCCAGCTGAATGTCAATTTCAGCCCCATTATATCCTATGGGCCATTGAAGTCAATGGCGAAAACATAGGGTATATTCTGGGGGCCAGAGAGGAGGGGGTTTGAGGGAGAGGCTCCAAACTCATAGGATAGCTGCTGGAGCCTCTCCCCAAGATACCCACCACGTTTCAAGAACATTGGACCAGGGGGTCCAATTCTACGGGCCCTCAAACAGGTTGCCCCCATACCCTCCATTCTATGGTGGGGAAAAAGTTACTTTTTTCCCACGGTGCAGTTAGTGGCTCTGGGGGGGAGAAGGTTTGAGGGAGAGGCTCCACATTTTCAGGGTAGCTTCCGGAGCCTCTCCCCACATAAACCCCCGTGTCCCAAAGCAATTGGACCAGTGGGCCCAATTCTATGGGCACCCAAACTGGTTACCCCCATTACCTCCATTGTTTCCAATGGGGAAACCCAGCCAGCAGCACTTAAGGCAGGCAAGCAGGCAGCACCCAGCAGTCAGACTCTCCCAGAGAATCTCAGGGAAAGTGAGCTGTCTTGGGAGGTGCTTGTTTGCCATGAGAACAAGTGGCACACTCCAGTGCAAGTGGCACACTCCAGTGCAAGCATGCCACAGTGCCACACAGAAACCCCAAAAGACCAACAGGAACAACATTTATACAGGCCCTTCCCTGTGTAAATTGATGGTGCAACTAGAAGTGAGCCTCTCCCTCAAATCCCTTCCCCCCCCCCCCCGAGCCACTAACAGCACCGTGGGGGGAAAGTAACATTTTCCCCACCATAAAGAACAATGGAGGGGATGGCCGTAGAATTGGACCCCCTGGTCCAATGTTTTTGAAACTTGGTGGGTATCTTGGGGAGAGGCTCCAGCATCTATCCTGCTAGTTTGGCGCCTCTCCCTCAAACCCCCTACCCTACAGCCCCCAGAATATACCCTTTGTTTTTGCCATTGACTTCAATGGCTCATAGGATATAATAGGGCCAAATTGTGGCCGAATTTCGGCGGCAATTCAGCAGCAAGCCGATTCAGATCAGAGACTCTGAATCAGCCCAAAAGGGGCCCGAATGAGCCATTTTCGGAGGAAATCTGGTCAGCTTTCTTGTGACTTGTGAGAAGGGTTTCTTCTCACATACTTCCTGAAAGTCTACTTTGGAATTAGTGCTGACATAGGCTGTTGTCTTTTTTCCCTTCCCTAGTCAAGAAATACTGAAACATTTTGCCATTTGACAGGATCTCTTTGTGTGCATTGTGGGGAACACATTTTAGGAACTTGGAGGCCTTTGGATGTGATATGAAGGAACAAGCAGAGTAACTGGATGAGGAGCAGTTCCTTTCCAGAACTCTCCAGAACCTTTCCAGAACTCTCCCAAGCATCTTTACCGCCAAGTGTTAGCATCAAAGCTGAATGAAAACGTAGTAGCTTCTTTTGAGACTGGAGGAGAGAAACAGGCCCACCGGTCTCATTCTGTTCTTTTGAGTTAGTGAAAGCGTGCTAGTTTGCAAGAACTGTTGCCAGTCATTTTTCGGAGCCGAAGTGGTTGCATGTCTTTTTGTAAGGCTTGTCGTTTTTGCTGTCTGTGGCCTTTTAGTTAAGAACATAAGAGAAGCCAATGTTGGACCAGGCCAATGGCCCATCCAGTCCAACACTCTGTCACCCAGTGGCCAAAAACACCAGGTGCCATCAGGAGGTCCAGCAGTGGGGCCAGGACACTAGAAGCCCCCCCCCCCCCAGCATCACTTGCCCCAGCCTGAGAGTTCCTATCTATACCTTGTGGCTAATAGCCACTGATGGACCTCTGCTCCATATGCTTATCTAATTCCCTCTTGAAGCTGTCCATGCTTGTAGCCTCCACCACTTCCTGTGGCAGTGAATAGTTGCCTTTTTGAGTTTGGTAAAGTGCATTGGTGACTAAGCTAAACACTACGATATCTTCCATATTCCCTTCCTCTGTTGACTGTGTATTATGCTCCTGTAGATGGCAGTGCAGCATGTTTGCATAGTACGTATTGAATTCCGTGCTGAGGCTGTAGGGGGGAAACTTGCTTAGCCCCGTGTTGAGTTCTGTTGTGACTATTAAGACATCAGAATTGTGTTGCCATACGTAGACTCTTTTATGTTTAAGGAACAAAATTGTTCATGCACCCTGTTTTGTACTTCGCAAGGGAGAGAAGCAAAAATATGCAGAATTGTGGGAGTCTCAAGTGACGTAGGGCTGCTCGTACCATAGTCGTGAAGAACAAAAACAGATTTTTTTCATTAAGTGTACCAAATTCTGAATCAACAGTTCTGTGATGTATTTACATGATGCCGGTTAAACAGTGTGACATTTTATTTATTTTTTTGGTTCTGCATCATTCCGCTTTCAGTAATCCAAAGCCCTGTGGCCACTGGAAATCTGATTCTGTCACCCTGCTGGGCCGGAGCGTTGACTGTGCGCTTTGCCGAGTCAGCCCGTAGGCAACCTTTTCAGTCCGTGTAACAAAAGAAAACCGGGGTGTCTCCCTGCAGGACTGGATGGGTTTTGCAAACAAAGCAGCTGCTTCACTTATACAATTTTTAAAACCACGGCACTGTTTCAAGGGGGGCAGTTCCTTTTCGTTTGGTTGGCCGAGTTGATGTTCAGCCCTTGTCACGTGGCAGGTAGTGAGCAATAGCAGGAAACGTGTGAGAGTCAGACCACAGCCGAAGGTTGTGAAGTGCAGGAAACACGGCTTTTACGGGGAGCGTGACCTTTGCTTGTGTCTCAGTCCGCTAAATTACAAAACACTCTCTGTGGTAATTATTTACAAAAGGCACAAGGACTTGGAGCAGCGGCAGCATGTTGGGGGTATGTTCCCCATCTCCTCTTCTGATTAGTCACTAACTTAGGCAGGAATGTCCTGGCAGGACTTCATCACCGCCTGTGAAGGCGTCACTGGAATAACATGTTTGTTTGCTTCAGAGCATTTCAACACGCCCAGGCCATATCATTCAGCTCTACTAGGAAACAACATTGCAACATATTTTAAACAGAAGTAAACAGGAGAGACCCCCCCCCTCTGTGTTCACCCACTGAAAATCAGTTGCAACTTTAAACAGTAGGGTGGGGTTTCTGTTTCTAGCATGCAAGATAATCCTCTACAAACTGCAGCTTCCGCCCATCCTTAAGTTCTAGTCCGAGCTCCCTGGAGGCTGTTTTCCTTCCCTCAATGCCAGATGCAGAGGATCGCTTCCTTACTTTTAGCAATTAAAGGCCTTGACATGTAGGAAAAATTCGCATATCATGAGGAATTCTCTGTCCAACTTAATGTAGGCCAAAGTTTGAATCCAGTGGCACCTTTAAGACCAGCGGATCTCCCAACTGCAGAGATCAGTTCCCATTTGAGTTGCCATCTCTAAGTTTTGGATTTCCTTGAGACTTGGGGGGGGGTAGAGCCTTTGGGGGGCAAGATCTGAAGAGGGAAGCACCTCAGCAGGGTGTAATGCCATAGAATCCACTTTCCAAAGCAGCCATTTTCTGCCGGGGAGGTGATCTCCAGCCCTCACCTGAAGGTTAAAGGAAAAAACCAAAACGGGGTCACAGGTATCCATGAGGAAAATACAACAAACAGCAAACACTGTGACATGAGTGACTAGAACATTTAGTAAAGATCATGTTGTATAATGAATCAAACTTTACAAAATTACAAGGAAAAGTCCACCATACTCTCAATAAAACTTTACAAAATTACAAGGAAAGTCCATCATACTCAATTGCAAGGAAAGTCCATCATACTCAATGAGCACCCAGATATAAACTCATTTCATCCTAATCTTCCTCAGGAGTAATTCTATTGCATAGCAAGGTATCAGCCTCTTGATACAGTTCAATGCCTGTTAGGCGCAAACGAATGCTTAACTTCTTTATTTTCTGCACTTTATCCTAGAAAACATCCATGGTATTTTAAATGAAAAGAAACCTGGAGCTGAATGGAATAGTCCTATTATTTTATATTATTAATTTATAAATTCTTAGCTTAATTATTTAATTTTTTAATTTTATAGAACTTACTTCTGGTTCCATTTCAAGTGTTAGTATTAGGAGCAAGCCAGTCTTGTCGCTTTAACTAGGTGCACCAGCCTCCTATATTATGCTGGCTGAAGTGCCCTCCATGAAAACACTGTAAAAATATTTCTAATAGTAGCACCAGTAATTTTGTAAAGTTTGATTCCTTATACAACATGATCTTTACTAAATGTTCTAGTCACTCATGTCACAGTGTTTGTTGGTTTGTTATATTTTCCTCACCTGAAGGTTGGTAACCCTAGTTCCCCTGGAGGAAATGGCTGCTTCAGATAATGGGGTCTGTGGCATTATACCCCTCTGAGGTCCCTCCCTTCTCAAACCCCACCATCCTCAGACTCCACCACAAAATCTCCAGGAATTTTCCAACCTGGAGCTGGCCACCCTAGTCAGGCCTGGCTCCTATGAATCATATCTCCAAGGCCAGAATAGGGATGGAAAGGGCCCCGCCTCCTCCCCCTGCCTTTTTCGTCACAGAAACACACCGTGCAATACTGTGGTTGCCTAGCAACAGCCACTGAGGGGATCTGTTGCTTAAAGCTACAGGTGCTCCTATCATTGTTGGCTTTTTAAAACTCCCCAATGTATTTTTTTAATTTCACATTTTCCTGCAAACCTGGGGGGCCTTTTCAGGTTTGTAGAAAGATTTGTCTTGCACATTCACTGCTCCACTCACTGGATTTGAGTGTCCAAAGATTGTCCGATTTCCCTATTAAAATATAAGATTTGAAAATAAATAAATAATGAGAAAAGGGGAAAAAATCCCAGGTTTAGATGAAGCATACAAACTCCTAACTTTAAGAGCAGAAAGAATAAATTCACTCAAAGTGTAACTCCCTTATTTCTATCAGTGAAGAGAAATAAAAGGTGATAAGAAATAAAAGGTGATAAGAAATAAAAGGTGATAATCATGGGAGCAGATGGGCAACAAGAGGTGTTGTAAATAGGCTCCTTGAGTGGAAAGCGTATGCCCAGAATTAAACTTTATTGGTCTTAAAGGTGCCACCGGACTCAAATTTTGTTCTGTCTTCAAAAACGGCTTGAAGTTCTAAGCTGGGTGATTAGCTCCAGCATTCAGGACTTAACTTTTGCTCTGGGTGATGCTGTTTTGAGACTTGGCATTCACTCCACAGTTCCACAGCCTCCATAGCAGAACACTCACTATTCCTGCTATAAATTGTCCAGTCGTATTTGTGGGTGTCTGCTTTGAAGGTGAGAACAAGCAAATTTCTAGATGCTTCTCTGAATACTTCCTCCTTGGATAGCTGAACAGTGGAATTAGAAAGAATGGAAGGGGAGAGAGTGCTTCTACACAAAGTTCTCTTCTTTCTCCACTCCCTCCAATTCCATAGTTCATGTTTTTATTTCTGAGCACTGTGCGAGAATATCCAAAGCCTCTGAACAGATGTTTGTTTAAATAGGGTTACATAGACCTTCCTAGTAGGGAAGCAGTGACCTTGAGATAAGTTATGCTCAGGACACCTTTTTAATGTTGAGGTCACAGAAGACTTATTTACATAAATAGTAGGTTATGCTCAAATAGATGGTAAAAAAGCAGTGCATAGAACTATGTGCAAGAGAAGATGAAATCCAGGGATGTCAAGTTTTAAATCTGCTGATAACTAACTGAGGGATTCAGCCAAAAGGAGGAAACTACAGAGACAGTCAAGGAAGCCTTTTGCATCCAATGGATATAGTAGATCAGGTGTTGCTCTTTGATTTGATGGAAAGAAGCTTTTGGGTCAGGCATGTTGGATGATCTGACCTGAACAGTGAGACCTCTCAGTCACACCTTTACCATACCTGGTTCCTGTGCAGTTCAGGGTAGGTAAAAAGCAAAGGGGCCAGGAAATACAAACAGATTTGTAATAACAAGTCTGATATATACATGTTTCAAGCTTGCCCTTTTTTTTGAGAAAATAAAACATTTTTAATCTCTTAGTTTAGTCACAATTTATACTTAAGTATAATCTTTAGATTGTGAGTTGTAGAGTGAATTGTGTATTGAATTGTGAACCTGGCAGATCAAAAGCCCACATAATGGGGCCAGGTGCAGGCCTGGGACCCATCAAGTTTACAAAAAAAAATCCCAAGCATGGAAAAATGCCCCTCCCCCACTCCAAAACTGGAAAAACGTCTGAACTCACACAAACAAAAAAGGCTCCCCCTATGTGGATTCTCACAGGTCCCCCACTTGCATTTATTATAAAAACACCTTTCTTGTCGTTCTTCCATTAAGCTATCTGTTTACATTAAGCTAGAACTATGTTGTTAGGCACTGAGGCAGATTGGGTTAAGAGGTGGCTTGCTTATACAGCAAAGGAGCAGTCTGGGAGCCTTGCAGTAAGAATACCTTGGACATATATAAAGTATGGGTGTTCTTCAGCTACCCGCAGGGCCTGGCTGGATCCAGTGAACTGTCAGAAGAAACAGCTGGTAGTCACGGATTGCTGAGAGAGCAATGTCCATCCGCTCCTCACTGCAGCCCCCCTACCTGCGTGGCTGATACTACACACGTGTCCCACGACTCCAAGGAAGGGGTGGCATGCAGGGGGAGGAGCAGTTCCTGCATGCATGGAACACTGGATCTAACCAGAGAGGTGGGGCGGAACATTTCCATTTTTAGAGACTCACAAATGGAGACTGTGACGACCTCCTTATTCTGGAGGTCTGGTTTCTCTTTAAAAGTGTTCTTTTTATTTTGTTCTACTGGGTATAGATGGCTGCCACCAGGAAGTTTTAAGGATTTCCAAACCTTTATACTTTTACTTCTGCTCTTACTGGTTACATAGACCACTATGTGGTCCTGAGGAAGTATTTATTTCAGAGCTGGTATACTTGAATGAAAGAGGATTTATTGAAATAAATCATAAATAAGAGGGTAGAGCAATGTAACTAGTAATGAGTAAATAATGCACAATTTCTTGGTGTATCAACCACAATCTTCTCCCTTACTGACAGGGATCTTTTCAGGTAACTTTGTATCACTGGTTTATCTCAATGCCATACAGGTTCACTGTCTCTTTCCAGTCTGTTATAACACCCAAACTTTACTATAACATTTCTTCACTTAAACTTCACGTTTTCATAGACTCAGCCCTCAGATCTCTTTCCCTTTTTCATTGAACAACCTCAGCTGTTCTTAACTGCTTCAACACAGAACTACTTGTCTCTCCTTTCACACACAGAACTCCAACTGAACTTTTCAACTGTCAAACCTGTAACTGTCAAACCTGACTGACATACATACTCATCCACTCATTTTCACTTCCAAAACCCCTCCCCCTCTCTGTCAACCACCAATCATACCACACTTGCCTCTCTCAACCACTCTAGTCTACTTACCACAGCCATGCAACCAAACTTTTAAAGAGACACACACACACCAAAAACAAGGAATCGTTACAGAGGCCATTGCTAGTACGCCCTTAGATGAATTTGACTGTTTCAGTGTCATAATTAAAGCTTTTCGGGTGATCTGTAGGAAACTGTAGGTCTCTGTTTTCATACATGAAAAATTGAAAGGAATAAAAAACTTAGAACTATATGTGCTTAATTGTGCAATGGCTCAGAGGTTGAGACACTGAAGCTGCAGACTAAAAGGTCAGTAGTTCGGCAGTTCGAGACCCGAGTGCCGCATGACGGAATGAACTCCCATCTCTGGCCCCAGGTCCTGCCAGCCTAGCAGTTTGAAAGCAAGAGATTGCAAGTAGATAAATAGGTACCGCTTTGGTGTGAAGGCAACAGCATTACATGCACCTCGGCGTTTAGTCATGCCAGGCACATGACCACAGAAACATCTTCGGACAGCGCTGGCTCTTTGGCTTGGAAACTGAGATGACCACCACCTCCTAGAGTTGGATTCGACTAGCTTTCGAGCAAAGTGAACCTTTAGCTTAGTAGAGTTATACTCTTGTGACTACAGTGGACTTAGATGTGTGTATCTTTGCATAGGATTAGATCTGAAGAAGCGAGCCGTGACTCACGAAAGCTCCTGCCCTGCCACAAATTGCATTAGTCTTTAAGGTACTGCTGGACTCTTGCTCTTTTCTTCTGTTTAGGATTGCACAGTTAGGCTGCAGGACACCATCCTAGGAGTAAGCTCTGTTGAATAACATGAGACTTTTTTCTGAGTAGACCTGCTTACAATTGTTTCCTTCATTTTCTATAGTGAAAAATTGCAAGTATATCCAGTACTAAAAACAGAGGCAGCTGCAAGCTCGTGCGTCTCTATCATACCTTAGCAAATGTGGCTTTCTTTTTGCCAGCTGAGAATTAGGGCAAGCTTAAAGTAGATAACGGGGGGGGGGGCAAATTTTGTAGTAAAGAAAATGTACCAGTCACCGTCTCATACAGTCTTACCAGGGATTGGACTTGATAACATTGACAACACTGAATTTTAACAGTGCTGAATTTCTCAATAGTGTTGTATAGAAAAATTGCTTTCTGCTTTCTATATCCACATGCCTTCTCCTGTAATGTCTTTTGATAACATGCTGTGTCTTGTTTCCTGTTGCAAGCCAAATGGTGAGGCCAAATGGCCTCAATAGCCATGCCATAAACCCACATTCTTTCACACTTTCATGCCAAAAGCCAGACCTCATGGCTACACTTTCTGGCCCACATGCGATAAGTCACGTACTCAATGAAGTAGCTGGAGTTTGGGGTCAACTGACTGCAGGCGGGGTCTCCAAACTCCTAGCCGATCTATACACTCACCTGCTGTGCAGCTATGGCAACCAAAAATTGGCCACACACCCCTGCTACTCTTGATTGGCCAAAGGCCACGGCTTATCATGATTAGTAATTGGGGTATAATTGTTTTGATCCCTATGGGAGTGAGGCTCTTCTCTTCTTGTTCTCGAGTCTCTTGTGCTATTAGCTCTGAGGCTCTTGCTGCCTGTTTTATTGCACCTGAAATGCTGTCTCTTGGAAGACAAAGAGTTGCTTTGTGAACTGGAGCACATGGGTGGCCAAAGATGGGATTTCTCCTCAAAATCCCTTGGCCCCTTGGACTATCACGGACTGAGGAATGTTCCTGACTTGGTAACTATGAATCATTAATGTTTAGTTGAGGCAAACAGCCCTAGCCTTTGTTATGTTGTAATCTCTGGTAGTCTGTGCTAAGCTCTGTACTGAATAAAAAATCCTTCTTATTGCTAAATTGTCTCAGTTGTTGTACCTGAACTCCAAGGCTAAATCTTGTAGCTAACCCTCACCACACATGCTACCTTGGTAAAAGTGCATCTCTGCGAATGAGTTGCTAATGTGTTAAGTTCCAGATGCCAACTGAGGGTTTGGAATCTTCCCTCAGGAGAGCAGGGACTAGTGAAAAGAGGTTCTGGTGGCAAATTGTTCTGAAAACCAGAGAGGGTATAGCCTACCTCTTGGGTTGTTGTTTAATGTACTGAAAAAGTACAGGATTCCCTCTCATGCCTGGACTGGCCTGAGTGGGCTAAATCCTGTACAAGTGTATTATCATATCGTGGTAATTCTAGACAAAATTAGATTCAGTTGGGTTGCCATGTTGGTCTGAAGCAAACTGTTCCGTCTATGTCTGCAGTACGTATGTGAGTGTCAGCAACGCTGCCATATTGTTTATTAGCCTAGGGTTCGCCTGCCTGACCTGTGTACAAGTTGGTACCACATTCCTTTCCTCTCGCTTCTCCCCTTGTTATCTCTGACCTTGGATTCAGGCCTGTGTAGTGTCTCCACTTTCATTAACCGTGGGACTAGTTTCGTTTCCCAGCCTCGGCTCGGTTGGGTCATCGGTTATTCATTCGCGCCCGCGGGAAACAGGCCGATTGGCCCACAGGTTGGGGGGAGGGACCAGTTGAAACCCCTATATCACTATATGCTTGTTCTATGCTAGTTATTCCTAACAGTGACCATGTTAGGAACCATAGCACTGACAATAAAGTATAACCTTTTGGAAGTGTGTGCTCCGTTGTTTAGCTGTGGAGCATGGATGTGTCCAAAGACGTAAAAGTATGTCTGAAGCGGAGGAGTTTGTCCTCTGGGTGATGTTGGTTAACTGGATTTTCTAGGCAAATGTTCCAAATAAAGCATTTTCTGTATAAATCAAAACGAACATGCTCAATCAAATCTCACTCTGTTTAGGGCCTTGAAAAATATTCTAATATTCTCTAGAAAACCCTCACACAGTATCGCACATGCTCCCTTTATTTGAAACCTTTAAATGTAGTGCGGAGGGAGGTTGGTATTTTTTTGTATTTTCTCTCTCTCTCTCTCTCTCTCTCTCTCTCTCTCTCTCTCTCTCTCTCTCTCTCTCTGTGTGTCTGCACCTGGAAGTCACGCTGACCCCCCCTACTGGGGTCCTGGAGGATATTCATAGAGTTGGCTGAATAAAGCCTGCCCCTGTCCTCCCGACTGCTGGCATTCCAAGGAGGTCTCCCATCCAAGTACTAGCCACAGATGACCCTGCTTAGCTTCCCAGATCTGAGAGGTCGGGCTTTTTGGGGCTATCCAGGTCGGGGCTAAATGCAGTATTCATGCCACTGTTCTTTCTCTCTCAACGGTGAAAGGCGCCAAGTATTCTACTGCTGCTCTGAGATATACTTAGAACAGTAAAAGAGCAGACAAAGTTGTCGCCTAGCAATGCCCACACACAGGAAGGGGCTTGTATTGTACATTGGTACTGCATGGCTCTCCATTTTATCCTCATAACAACCCTGTGAGGTAGGCTAGGCTGAGTGTGTGTGGCTTGGCAAACTTCCTAGGCACACTGGGGGATTAGAACCTGGCTCTCTCAGATCCTAGTCTAACATTCCAACTATGTTTTCAATACTGGGAAAGAGCATGTTAAGTGCCAATCAAGGTATTTTATTCTCCATACTTTGTGAGCCAGTAGGGTTTAATGGTCAGAGTATCAATGGAAGGTCTCGGAAACCTGGGTTCCTGTGTGTCCACACTTGTGTGTAGCCAGCCACATTGTCTGTCAGCCTAACCTACCTCGCAAGGTTGTTGTGTGGATAAAATAGGGAAAGGAGAAAAGTGTTTGTCACTCTGAGCTCCTTGGAGGGAGGACAGGATAAAATGTACAAGGTAAACTTGAATCTTAAGAAACTGCTTAGCTGATACTCATAATTAAGATTTGGCCCAGTTGACATTTGTGAACAAGCATTTGGATGGTGGCATTGCAGTAATTTGTTGATGCATAGTCTTTATTGAGTGCCTGCAAAAGAATATTGGTGGCTTTGAAGATGGGTACCAGGACATACTATGTATTCTGTTTTTTGGGGTTTTTTCGGTTTTTTAAAAATTTAATTGCTTTTCCGCTACACATACTACAAGAAAAGGGAAGAAAGCGCTAAGACTAAAATACAAAGCTAAAGCAAGGATCATCTTTCATAATTATATAAATAGCTTATTGTATTTCCCAACCTTAAAGTAGATTAAAAAATATAAGAGGAATATAACTGTTTAAGATTAATATAGAATCAAAGTAAAGCAAGCATATTTAGCCAAAATAGATGTAAGCCAGTTTCTCATCTAACCAGGGCTATTTTGGGGCAGGAACGCATAGGAACAAAGTTCTGGCTGGCTCCCGAGTTGGCCACACCCAGCAGGAACTCATTAGCATATTAGGCCACACCCCCATGTTACCAGAAGTGTGCTCATCCAGCCACACCCACCTTTTGCTTCTTATTCTGTTTACCTTGTTTGTTGTCAAAACCCAGGGCTTTTTAATAGCAGGAACTCCTTTGCATGTTAGGCCACACCCCTAATGTAGCCAGTCTTAATGAGTTTCTGCTGTTGGGTGTGGCCTATTATGCTAATGAGTTCCTGCTGTTGGGTGTGGTCTATTATGCTAATGAGTTCCTGCTGTTGGGTGTGGTCTATTATGCTAATGAGTTCCTGCTGTTGGGTGTGGTCTATTATGCTAATGAGTTCCTGCTGGGCTTTTTCTACAAAAAAAGCCCTGCATATAACAAATGTATAAGAACCTTTCAGAGTTAAACGACACATTATTTTCATATTTCTTGGTTTTCTTGTGTTTGCTCTTGTCATGTGTCAGTCTAACTTTGAGGCGTTTCGGAGAAGCGGCTCCTTTATCGTCATCAGAGTCCTCTGAGGATTTGTTAGTTGTACCTCCACTGCCTCCCGATTCATGTTCACTTTGACTCCAGCTTTAACAAACAATGACTGTGCTCAGTCTTTAAAGCTGCTGGACTCCTGCATGATTTTCCCCTAATGAAATAATTTAAACTGCTGGGGTGATTCTTTTATTTACTAAGCAACAGCATGAATCACACAGCCGTGCTATGCCCAGTTCTTTTTTCCAAAACTACCTCCTGCTTCTGCAGTGGGAGGACCATGTGTTGGCCATCTGCTGTAGAACACAAATCTTGCGCCTGCCTGTCACATGGAAAGAAGTGACCAAGTTAGGAAATGACTTTCCTCACTTGGCAGGCGCCAGTGAGAACATGAAGAGTGAAATAACATTCACGTGCTGTTGTTGCGAGAAGGAAACCACGTTTACCTGGAAAATACGTAGACTCTTCCATTCATTTTCCCTAGTGATATGGTCACCTCCCCGGGGATCATTGGCGGCTAGTGGAGGGGGAAAACAAGTGAGTGCCAGCAAAGTCTTGGCTCCTGTCAGCTTATTTGGGGTGGGTTCATATATTTAATTATTTCAACAGCATGTAATCCGCCGTTCAGGTTCTTAGTAAGGCTAGCAAGAAGCCAGTCACAGCCGGCCAAGGAAAAGGAGGAAAGACTCCAAAATGAAGGTTAATGACTGGGCGGCTCCAGCTCACGTGATCCTGAAACTGTTGGGTTCTGGACAGCATTTGCTGTGAAGCAGCCTGTCACGGTGGTGCTCGGAACAAGGTGTGACCTGTTTGCTGTCTGGCTGAGCCAATCAAAGCCGTACTCTGTGAACTTCATTCAAGTTAAACAGACACTTAATGATGTGTGTAAATACACCCTTCGCCAGAGAGACTTAACAGGAGCCTCTAAAGGAGACCGGGAGACTGGCTTTTTTCCCAGGCAGAGAAAGATTGACAAATTTTCCTTGGATTTAACCCTCTTTCAGAAGTTCAGAATGTCAGAAGGGGAGGACTTTGGGCAAAATCAAAGGTACTGTAAGTTTAATTTGGGATGTGTTATTGTCCCCCTTTTTGTTTTGGTTTGTTTTGGTTTGTTTCTTTGTTTTAGCTCAGGTACCAAAGCTGAATTCTAGCTGTGGTTCTCATGTAGATGAAATAGATGCTTGCTGTGTTTTACTTCTGTGAAAATGAGGCTTAAGTGTTTTTGGTGTGATAATAGCCATGTAAATATTAATGAGTTTGAAAAAGAGAAAATTAGAAATGTGACTCATTTAAGGCAACTGTACTAAGTTCTGTGACTTGACCTCCTTGGGAGCGGTCGACAGAGACACAAATGTCAGAGACACAAATAACTCCAGTGTTGCCTGTTATTGACAGATGCATAATGTATTGCTACTAGGAAGGGCACAGTGTCCCTAGGAGGAAAACCCTTGGAAAGATTCCCCCCCCCCCCCCCATCGGATCTTAGGCTGCAGCACAAGGCTTGATCGAAAATATATTATTAGAAGTAACTCCTTTTTCTTTAAATCAGTAATTCTGCTGAGAGGTACGAGACCCCGTGTTGGTTTTCCACACTCTCATTTTGAATCATTAGCCATACGTTTCAGACTGGAATCTGAGATTCAAGGAATAAAAGTTGAGAATAATGAATATACATTCTTTGTGCCTGTGATCTTGCTCCCATGCCTCATGTACATATGTCTATAGAAATCTGTTCTCTTCACGGGGAGATTTGGAGTAATGCATAAACTTGGGGTGCTTATCCTGTTACAGAATCAACTAAACCAAAACTGAAATAGTGGAACTAAATATTGAAGAAAAAATATCTGGGGAAGTAGTCTGATTAAAATAGCACATCTGATTTTTATAAACATGATTTTGAACTGTTAATCATAAAAGTGCAAGACCAAACTATTGGTTTAATCACATCCTTCATGGGACAGAAAAACTCTTGCAGAGCATCATGCTAGAAATTTGTATAAGAATCCAATTACATACAATACAAATTCTTGTTTTTGTTTTTAAAAAAGGGAGTTTGATATTCCAGTGTTCAGAACATTATTAAGACACAAAAGAACTGGATAGGGTACTGTATGATAAGATATGATGATGCATACATGGGAAGGTATGTAGAGTATGTATACTACATTATTCATGGGGTTGGATCTAGCCAGCTTTCCCCTTCAGACTTGCCTAATTCTCCTCCTTATTGCAGCCCCCAGGGTCCCAAGCATACCCTTTTTGGTGGTCAGAGGATGGCTCTCCTCCCTTTTTTACCAGCAGAAAGGCTGGCTGGATATAATGCATTGACCTTCCTTATTCTTTTCAGGGTCAGGATAGTTCAGTTCTTTGTTTAAATGTTAAATATGGAGGCGGTTAGCTGGAATGGGGAAGTGTAATCGTTCACATTGCTCTCGCATTGTTATTATTTATGCCTCGTACACGTCCTTTTCTTAACTGCTTTGTGTTCAGTAGAGTAGAATAGGACACAAGCTTTTCTAAATGACTAAAATGTGTAAAGAGGGGAAGCAGATGGGTCAAACAAAACGTTGCAGGTGGTTGACTTGTCATCCAGAATTCAGCTGTGGGGAAATTTGTTATGCAGGAGTGAGGAATATGTTGCAATCCTTGACTTGTCAAAAAATTCCTCATGTATTCTCGACAACAATGGCCACGAGGTGATGCTTTGGCTCCTGGGCCGGGAGGGTGGGTGTTTGGATGGAGGCTTCCCTGGTTTGTGTTGGGAATGATTGCTCATTCTGAGAAGATCGTGCGGGTTTGTGCTGTGACTGTTCATCTTGCCCTCACCATCACTCCCATTTGGAGATTCCAGGAACTGTTGTTTCCCCTCCCCTTCATGTGTCCATCAGGTGACCCAGATCTAGCCCTCATTTGCCCTTTGACTTGGGTCTTGCAGCCGCTGCCTGCAGAAGCTGCCACAGTGGGAGGGGTGTTTGTTTATACCTGGGCATACGTCAATCATATATGGAGAGGAAGAGAGCAGTTTTAAGAGCAAATGGAATGGCTGGGTGAGGATACTTGGTGGCTTGCCTGCATGAAGCCATGGGCCCTTTTTGCCCAGCTGAACCCGGGACAGGGGGTTAGTTCCAGCGATGCACTGCAAAGGGGTACACCTTGACAGGTTGCGGAATTTCTTTCTCCTCACCTGCCACATCCCTTTTGTTCTTAAAATCAAAATTCACTGGGCGAATCATGTTTAACTGGGCTTGTTGACCTAGTGTAGGATCAGAGACTGCCTTCTCTTCTTTGTTTCATCATTGTCGGCTTTAGTGTAGCTGCTCTGAAATGATTGCAGTAGGGGCTGAATCCAGTCCTTTGGCTGTGGCAGGGCCAGAGGTGCCGCGTCTCACAGGCTCTCTCAGCACAGGCTCCCTGCAGTGTTCCCTCTAAGCTGAGTCAGTGTGAGCCAGCTCACAGTCTTTTAGCCTCTGGCTCACACATTTTTGTCTCCGCTCAGGAAGGAGGGCTCCAGAGCGAAGTAATTGATGCAGTAGCCAAATCGCTCGCTCACAGCTTTCATGCCAGTAGCTCGCAAAGTAGCATTTTTGCTCACAGGACTCCACAGTTCAGAGGGAACATCGGCTCCCTGTTGTCTTTTAGGCACAGTTTGAAGTGCATTTTTTTTTTAATCCCCTGAAGGCAGGGTAGCTTTATTAATTTTTTGTTACACCTACAATCTAACAGAAAAAGAAAAAGGGAAGGGGAAAAGTACCGCAGGATAAAAGGACAGCAAATTAAGCCCACACTATAACTAAAAACCCAAGAGGGAAGATCCTTAACAGTTAGTATTCAGTTAGTATTAATGTAACTTTTCATTTAAACCAATGAATTAAAGAATTAGTCAGTCCATGTTAGTATTAGTCCAGCTTCTCAAGTGTGCATCGAGTCTCTTTCATCATCTTCATCATTTGCGAACCGTTATTTTAAGTGTTACTTTGGTCCCTTGTGTCACAAGTCATATGCCTCTCTGACACCTCCTGCTGCGCCTTGGTCTTCGTCCGTATCTTCTATGGTGCCCGCTCCGCCGTCTCCTTCCTGTTGTTCCTCTTCCTTCGATCCAAAATGCTGTTTCATCCATTCATCTGCCTTTAAAACCGAGTCGATTTTCTCCCTTTTATCTCTGTATTTAAACACAACACCCTCAGGAAAGTTCCAAGAATACGAAATTTGATTGATCTACAGGACTGAAATCAAGTCTTTATACGCTTTCCTTTTCTGACGAACCTCAAACGGGGTGAGTTTGAAGCGCATTTTTAAATAGCCATCGGTAGTGTGGTCAAAGCAATGGCATTCCCAGTAGACATGTATGGCTGCGAGAGTTGGACTATAAGGAAGGCCGAGTGCCGAAGAATAAACTCTTTTGAACTATGGTGCTGGAGAAGACTCTTGAGAGACCCTTGGACTGCAAGGAGATCAAATCAGTCAATCCTAAAAGAAATAAACCCTGACTGTTCCCTGGAAGGCCAGATAATGAAACTGAAGCTCCAATACTTTGGCCACCCAATGAGAAGGGAGCACTCACTGGATAAGAAGACCCTGATGCTGGGAAAGATTGAAGGTCAAAGAAGACGGGGACGGCAAAGGATGAGATGGTTAGACAGTGTCATCGATGCAACGAACATGAAATTGAGCCAACTTCAGAAGACGGCGGAAGACAGGAAGGCCTGGCGGGAGATGGTCCATGGGGTCGCGAAGAGTCGGACTCGACTGTGCGACTGAACAACAACAAGTGTGGGCTCTGCTCTGACCGTGATGGCCCAGGCTAGCCTGCTCTCATCAGATCCCAGGAGCTAAGGAGGGTCAGACCTGGTTGACTCTTGGATGGAAGACCAGCAGGGAAGTCCAAAGTTGCTACTTGGAGGCAGCAATGGCAAACCAGCCACCTCTGAATGCCCTATAAAGTTGCCATAAGTTTGTTGAGACTTGACAGTGCTTTCCACTGGCAGTATGGGTTCTACATGCCTCTGAGACTGTCTTCTCTGTTTTTGTTTTATCTTACTCTTAAAATTTGACTGAAAATTGCCTGTACTGTCTGTGAGCTACGTTCGCACATGGCAGGAGACATGCCAGAAGAAGGAAAAGAGTCTGCAGAGCAGAACCGGACTCTTCGGGCCAGCTCAGGGCAGAGGATGATCTGCCCCAAAGATCTTCTCTTCAGAAGTTGTATCATGTTTTTAACTGTTTTTTTAAAGCTGTGAAGGAAATAATCTAGGCCACTCCAGTAAAGCCTCCTAACTGCCCACCAGGCCCAAGAGCCAAGGTCACACCTCAAAGTCACTGTTACCAACAGTGCCTTTTTTCAGCCCAAAGCTCATAGAGACAAGAATGAGAAATCCTAGAACAGATCAGACAGCACATGTGAGCAAGTGGGGGGGGGGGAGTTGCCTTTTGGTGTAGTGGTTTGTGTTGCCACACAAAGTGCGTGGACTCTCATCCTGGAGAACGGGGTTTGATTCCCCACTCCTCCACTTGCACCTGGCTGGATGACCTTGGGCAAGCTGTAGTTCTGACAAGAGCTGTTCTTGAAAAGAGCAGATTCTGTCAGAGCTCTCTAAGCCCCACCTACCTCACAGGGTGTCTGTTGCGGGGAGGGGAAGGGAAATGAGTTTGTAAGCTGCTCTGAGACACCTTTGGGTAGTGAAGGGCGGGGTATAAATCCAATCTCCTCTTCTCTTCTTCTTTGTTTCCCATGCGCATAAATGAGGAATCACTCCTCCCCGTGTTGTATGCGGTTATGCGCATACTGCTAGGCGAAGGGAAAAAAGGGCACCAAGTCGGGATGGAATGAGCAGACCATCCCGATGGCTGGAGTGCGTGCTTGAGCGATCAGACAGGGGAAAGTCCATCCATGGCCCGTCGGCAAGCATTAGGAGCAGATTTTCTCTGGTGTCTTTTAACTCCGCTTCCATGGCGGGGCAGCACGGGGTGTCAACGGCTGCAGGACCTTTCCCGGATGTTGCTGTCTGATCGTGCCCTTTAGATCTGCAGGCATTCGCAGCTGAGTTGGATCTAAAGGCATGTCTGACCATGGCCAGTGAGTAGTATCCTGACTGTCATTTACAGTGCTGGTATTTTTCCAAGGTTATCCCAGAAGGCAGGGTTAAATTTAAGCTGCACGTTTTCCAGTCCTGGAATGTTATGTGTTTGTGAGTGAACTGGAATATCTTTGCAGACTTCCGCAAAATGTGACTGGGCTGAGTGCATGCACCCACATGTATCTGAATAACAGTTCCATGTTCACTAGGCACATGGGTAGTTCAACAGGAGTCTTCTGGTCGGTCTTCCAAGATGGCGGCTGAGGCAGACGTTTGATACCGAGCTCCGCGTTTTATCTACTGTTTTTACTTACTGTTTTGTTCTTCCTGGAATTTGGAAGCTGGAAGGAGGTTGAGGTGGACGGCCCTTTTTTTCCTCTGCACAGTGAGACTGTTTTATCCTGTTTTATCCTTTTTTATCTAACTGCAGCAATTGTTTTAGCTGGCTAGGATATCGTACTGTGAACTTGTGCTAGTTGCAAACAGTATCTAGTGAGGTTCTTTAGCCTCCCTGGTGCTGATAAGCTTTTATTTTGCCTAAATAGAGTGAAAAGCCAAGTATTTTATGACTTCAAGGTCGGGAGCTACTAAAAGGAGGAGAGAAAGAGATGAGGAAGGAGAGGTGGCAGAGAAAGAAGATGGTTTTAAATTTCCAGCAAATAAACAAACAAAAATTTGTGATTTTTTTGAAAACTCTGTTATCTACAATGTGCCAGTTGCTAATTATTTTGCTCCTCTGGCCGAAAGACATGAGACCCCGGAGCCAGTCCCTGACACACCTGTCGCTACTAGCTGTGAAATATGGCAGAAAGAACTTTTGGAGTTGCAAGCCCCTAGAGACGAAATGGCTGGAGAGTCAGGCACAATAATTAGCAAGTATGCAGATCTTACGGCGAAAACAGTGACTTTGATTTTGGAAAGGGTATCTGAAATACAAATAAACATCAACAAACTCACTGCAAAACTTGAACTGCTAATTAAAGATAGAGCCTCGCCAGCTGCTTCTCGTTATCAAGAGGGAGTCAATGTAGTAAAGGGACAAATGCAACATTTTGGGGCGAGTAGATCTATAAATCAGTCCTTAGTACTTCAGAAGGATAAGATATGCCTAACGATATGTCCATATAGAGGTAGGAAAATCTGGTGGAAAACGAAGTACGACATCTGCAAACACCTTGGTAACTTATTTGGGAGCAGAATGAGTTTTGTAGACATCAACAGTATAGAGACCCTTAATAGTTCTTCCCAAGTACAAAAAGTGCTGCTAATATTTAAAACAACAAGAATTCCTGCTCTACTGATGAGACAAAAGAGGAGATTAAATCAAGTGGGGATTTTTCCAGATAGAGTTTTCTATAATCTCAATATTGCTCCCCTGTGTGGTTCTCAGCTTGTGTTCAATCAACCTTCGCCACAGAATAAAGACCCTATGGAAGCTCATGAATCCCAGGAGAGAAGGAAGTCACTGATAGACTCATTGCTAATGGAAACTGAACATCTTGAAAATACAGAAGAAATTGAACTAATTACATCATTTAAGACACTACCTGTAAAAGAACAGAAGGCTATTACCAACAGATTGGATGTTCTGAGGAAAATATTATTGGAAATGGAAGTCCCTTCAATGGAAATAGAGGCTCCTTCGAAAAGTCCTGCAAAGGATAGAAAAGAGCCTAAACAAATAGCCAACAATATTCAGTCAACTCCTGTTTGCGATAAAACCCTTGTACAAAATGCCTACCCAATAATAAAGCATGTTCCAGAAAAGAAGGGCGCGTCAGATGGAAATAAACTGTCAAAAGCTAACAGGAATTGCTGCATCTTCGATGACGAAGCTGGACAGTTGAACCTCATTTCGTTTGAGTGACTAGAAGAACGACCTACAAAGGGGAGGGAAAAGGGACAATTAATTAAACTTCTATGCTGGAATATAGCAGGATGGTCAGCTAAAGTATATGATAAGGGGTTTCTAGATTACTTGTGTCAATTTGAAGTTATTTTTTTGCAGGAAACCTGGATGTTGGAAGATTTTGATATATCTGGGTACAGCGCTTTCCATATACCAGCGACGCCAAGTAATAAGGGAGGGAGACCCTCAGGCGGCCTGGCAATCTTTATATCCACTGCATTAAATGTGGAGGCTAAAAGAATTTATCTACCAAATGAGGGAGCTATTGCAATCCACCTAAGCTGCTCTAGATATACTGTGGTGTGTGTAAATTGTTATCTAGCACCACAGCGATTAAAGGCCCAAATAAGAAAAACTTGGAACCTGATGGAAGGTAACATTGCCCACTGTTTGCAGACATATCCCAATGCTGAGTTAATTATGGGAGGGGATTTGAATGCAAGGATGGGAGCAAATGATGAGATTCTATTTGATAAGTATGGGATCGAATCAAGGGGTGGGGAGGTTGTGGATGGGTTCAATGATCGATGTTCACTGGATGTTGTTGTGAATTATGCAGGGCTTTGTTTAGCCCAGCTGACCCACAAACTGAATCTTAAGATCTTAAATGGAGTAACTCAAGGTGATTGTCCGGGGCAATACACCTACTGGTCCAGTAACAGACATTCCACTATAGACTATTTGATAACCACCAATGATATGTTTGAAAGGGTAAGCTGTCTATATATTGAAGAGCGAGTTGAGAGTGACCATCTGCCGCTCAATTTAAGCTGGAACGTGGGGGCTGTCCCCCTTCACAAAGTACATGGAACCTTCTTGAAAGCGGATAATATAACAAGCAGGCGGAAATCTAATTGGTGTCCCAAGTTGAATGACAAATTTTTAGCATGGACAATATCTGAAATAGGGAAGGATACTTATAGAAAACTATCATCTCCGGTGATGAAGGAGGGCTCTAATTGTGAGGCCCCTATTCTTAATATCTATGCACAGCTAACGGCCCATTTATCCTCAATTCTATCACATGAAATTAATAACTCCCAGTTGGGGCGTCCCAATAATAAAAGCTGGTTTGATAAGGACTGTGTGCAGGCAAAACAGAGACTTATTAGGAGCCTTAAAGAATTTCACAAAGTCCCAGTGATTGATAACAAACTAGAAGTACAAGCAAAAAAGAAGGCCTATAAATACCTCCTGAGAAGTAAGAAAAATCTGGCTAGAAAGCTTAGATGGAATACACTAATAGAGGCAGCTAAGAAAAAGGATCATAGGCAATTCTGGAAAATAGTTGCAGGTGTTGAGAAAGTAGGTAATGCCAACAGGGAGTATATAATTCCTGCAAGAATATGGGAAAATCATTATGAAGAATTATTCAAAGGAGGGAATGGGGAATCCCTCCCACTGAGAGAGTTGAGCAACTACCCAACCTGGGAGCCTGTGTCAACCAAGGAGGTGGAATCTTATATTATAAACCTCAAAAGTGGAAAAGCCCCAGGTAGTGATTATATTACAGCAGAACTATTGAAAGCTAACTCAACCTGGTGGACCCCGATTTTGGCCAACCTCTTCACATATATTGATCAGACAGGACATATCCCAGAGGGATGGGGGTTGGCTATAATAATTCCGATATTTAAGAAAAACAACAGAACAGATCCTAATAATTATAGACCCATTAGCTTGATTAACATTATATGCAAACTTTACACCAAACATTTGTGTATGAAACTATGCAGTTGGTTAGAACAGGAAAAAATACTTAAAATTGAACAGGGGGGGTTTATAAAAGGCCGTTCTACCTTAGATCACTGTTTGGTCCTTGATTATTTAGTACAAAAATACACGCATATCCATAAGGGAGTCCTATACGCTGCATTTATCGATCTGAAAGCGGCGTTTGACTCGGTTGTGAGGGAAAGGCTATGGGCTAAATTGGAGCAGTCAACTATAGACAAGAGATTACTGTTGCTGATATCCAATTTATATAAAAATACATCCTTACAAATACGCTATACTGCCGATGGTAAGCTATCAAGACCTATTCAAGCCCAAAAAGGTGTCAGACAGGGTTGCCTTCTTGCCCCCTTTTTATTTAATTTGTATGTTAATTGTTTGATAACTTGCTTGCATGAAATTGATATCTCAGCACCCACCTTGGGCATGGGAAAAAAAATCCCTGTGTTAATGTATGCAGATGACACGGTGCTTCTTTCACGTACTAGAGGAGGTCTAAAAAGGGCGTTAGAAAAATTTAGTGCACAATGCCAAAAAGAGTCTCTTACTGTAAATTACTCAAAGACAAAGATCATGCGTTTCCATAAAAAATACAAAGAAATGAAATGGTCAATGGACGGGGTACGGGTAGATCAAGTTAAAATTTTTAAATATTTGGGACTAACCTTCTCATTTAATGGAAAGGCTTCTAGACATCTCCAAAATGCTGCATGTTCAGCACAAAAGAGCGCAAATGCTATATTGCGCTTCTTTAGGAAAGAGGGAGCCCAATATGTCCCGGCTGCTCTTAAATTATTCTTGAGCAAAGTTCTCCCACAAATGATATATGGAACACAAATACTAGCAGAGAGTAAATTTAAAGATCTAGAGGTAGTACAATCGAAATTCCTTAGAGCACTCTTCAACGTCCCAAAAGGTACTGCAAATTTGAGTTTAAGACAGCAGGTTTATCTACTGTTACACTGAATATTTGGATTCAGAGGAGTAATTATTGGGTTAAGTCCCATTTGAATCCAGTGGGACTTATTCCTGATCTTTTGGCATCAACACCATATCCCCAATGGGCTCTTAGAGTAGTAGATAAATTGAAACTAATTGGGTTAGATCCTGAAAATCTGCTAGAGGGAGGCCTGCAGTATGCAAAGAATGTAATATACCAACGACTTAAGGATATTGAAGCACAAAACGATTATGCAGCCCTGCCTTCCTATTATAAGAGATTAAAGCAGGGACCAAGTTTAAATGCCGCATCTTACCTTGGACTTATAAAAAACCCTAACCATAGATGGGCGTTTACTAGAGCACGGCTCGATGTGTTACCCTCAGCAGTACTTTATGGTAGATATATCCGGACTCCCATGCACCAGAGAATTTGCTCCTGTCTGTTAGAACAGGTGGAGTCGGCCACCCATATATTACTTCAGTGTCCTATGTATGATGAAGAGAGACAGCAGCTGTTGATACCCCTTCTCGCACGTTTTAAACCCCTGGCTAATTATCTTACATATGCCGAGGAATGCTTGATGAAGTTCTTACTGGCTGATACTTATGATTCTGTCACACGCAATGTTGCTAAATATTGTTACTTGGTAATTAAAAAGCGCAGAATGTACTGTAACTCGAGCCATTAATGACGGAATTGACCGGTGTGGTATTTTAGTAATTAAGCTTGTAAGGTTCTTATGTTGTAGATTCTGTGTTTAATATTTCGGTTCATTTTGCTGGTCTTATGACTGTTCTTAATAAACTTACTTACTTACTTACTTACTTACAACAGGAGTCTTCTAGCTAAGTATAGTAAGCTTAATTTTGTAAGAAGTTGTAGTTGCTGCCAGCCCCTTTTTAACAATTGCATTCAAAAATTGGTGTTTGTATGTTTAACAGCATCAGGCAGTCAAATTGTGTTAAAAATCTGCGTTCTTCTTATATATATTTATTTGGCAAGTCAACTGTGTTCTGGGGCCCTGTCTGGTAAACCAATTTTAATCCTTTGTTGTGCCCCCCCCCCCGCTGTTTCATTCATAACAAAACACTTGTGAGAGTCTGACCCACAAATCAAAGTAGTCAGCAAGACTTAACAAAAAAAATAATTCTATATATTGCTACCAATAAACACTACATAACAACAATGAACAAATTCTATCAAATCATAAGAAAATCATTGAGATCCATCAGAAACTGAGTGGCCTGTTTGCATCCCACTACATTATATTATTTCTGGTTGTGTGATAGCTCCGTATGAGCACGAAAGCTCTTGTACTTAGGGTTCCCAAGTCCAAAATACTCACCGGCGGGGGAGCCGTCCCCGGATGCGTGTGTGCGCGCGCCGCCAGCACGTCACAGGAAGTGACGTGCAACGTCAACCACGTTGAGGGCATGGCCGCGATCGTGGGAGGGAAAACCATAGAGTTTTCCCTCCCCAATCCAGGCCACACCCCCAACGTGGTCGACGTGCACGTCACTTCCTGTGACACTGCGCTTCGGGGGGCGGAGTTCCCCCGGGGCCCGATTCCGCGGCGGCGGAAATCGGGCCTCCAAAGCGGGGGTTTACCCACCCACCCCGCCCCCACTTGGCAGCCCTACTTGTACTACTATATAGAACTTTTTCTGAGGAAGATCCAGTCTTTGAAACATTGTTGTTATAAAATCTGGAGACGTTGATTTATATTCCTGTACAAAGATTTTCTTATGATTTGATGGAATTTGTTCATTGTTGTTATGTAGTGCTTATTGGTAGCAATATATAGAAAAAAGTTCCTTGTAAGTCTTGCTGACTACCTTGATTTGTGGCTCAGACTCTCACAACTATTTTCTCAGTACTCGTTTCTAGACAAGGCCGTGTTTGTCCACATTTGTCTTGTCATTCATAACAAAAGCCACAGAAGCGAGATGCTTATTTGGATTTTGCATGTCACGGCCAAGCTCATGTGCGCCGTAGCTGTCGCGCCCTTTAAAAAATTATTTTTAATTTTATTTTTATTTAATTCTAGGTAGCACTAAAACCCATGAAGTGTTTGCTTTAAATGTCCCCCCAAAAGTATTGAAGTTGGATATCCCTGATCCTATATGTTATACACTTTATTTAAATTACTGTTTTACCAAACTGGTGCTTTTAGCATTTGTCTGACGGTGCGCAATATTACATGGTGAGCGTACTTTTGTGGTCCATATTTAAATTCTTGCTGAATTTAAACCATATAAGCACTGAAATCATTTTTTGTAGGCTCATGTCTTCAATTTATACTTAACAAAAGAAGACATACACAAATTTCAACATAATGGACTAGCCTTAAGGAGATGAGAGTATTGCCCCTTTAGGTAATAGGGCATAACACACTGTCACACTGGCAGCATACTTCAGAGAACAGTTTAAATTGAACAACTGGCTGGACTGCAGGTAATTTCAAGTGCTAGGAAGTATTAATGGCATTCGTCATATGCGCACATGACAGAATTGCAAGGTAAAAATGGAATGTTTGGTCTGGTTACTTGGCTGTAATTTGATGAATATGCTTCATGGCATGTTGATTTGCTGGTATAGAAATTGATACTTGACTGGCATGATGAGATAAAATAGGTACATCCCAAAAGCCACCCTGGTTGGTGTTTGGCAACTCTTTGGTCAGCTGGCCACAAATATGGATGTGGCCGTGCAGGGCTCCTTTCTTTTTCCTTTCTGCCTCTTCTCTGATAGCTCGGTGGAAATTGGGGCTGGTAGGAACGTGCAGTGATTCCACTTGGGAATCTGGATCCAGCCAAAGGATAATATGTAGGGGCTCTAATATAAGGGTCAAGGCCCCCGATCTCTGATCTTCTGCTTCCCTCCCAGTCCAGTCCTGTTCAGGGTCTGCAGCATTTTTTGAGTTACCATAAAATGAAGATTTTGATAGTTTCACCGTTCCAGAGTGAAGGGCTACAGGATGCCAAACTTCCCCAAGCGATCTGAATGGTCGGTCTTTGCGCATCAGGTTGGGTTTAAGTTAGTCAAATGGGATACGCATAGAGAGCGTCTGCTTTTAGTAAACAACACAGAAATAATGCATTAAACTGCTGGATTCAAGGAATGCAAAAACAATTTCTTTGACAATTAATGGGTGGATGACTTAGGGTCTCTTTGTGTGTCTGTTGTAGAGACATGCGATAAACCAAGGATGGCTCATTTTAACTGTGAGAAAGCAAATGTTTGCAGAGAACACGCCTAACAAGAAAGGTGTTATGAGATTATGCATAGGAATGCTGCTGCCTAATTGTTAGTACTGAACAATAAGCATAGTTTGAATAGTCTGTCTGCAGTCAACTAAGAATAATTTTTAGATTACAGCAGAGTGGATAGTTTACACTAATTGAACTATACTTATTTGCATATGGAGGTCTCTGGTTCACTCCAAAATGTAGGAATTTGCAGTGCTGTTCAAAATATGTTCACAGTGAGGTTTACATCGAAGTGATGCATCAGAGTACTGATGTGGGTTTTCTGGAAACTTCTGTTTGCATGTGCAAACTGATTTGGGGAGCTTTTTCAATAAAGAACATATTTTCCAGAAAATGTTAGATTAAAAAAAAAAATCATGATGACCTAAATCAGGTCATCTGATCTAGCATGTTTGACTTTTAGTAAACAACACAAAAACAATGCATTAAACTGCTGGATTCAAGGAATGCAAAAACAATTTCTTTGACAATTAATGAGTGGATGACTTAGAGTCTCTTTGTTTGTCCGTTGTAGAGACATGAAGGCCTAGAAAAAATAGAAAATTCAGAAAAGAACAGTTTTTGTTTCTTTTTTCCCAAGGCAACCCCCCCCCCCCCAGTTTTTCCAATGGGAAAAAAATGAAATTTGGGGGACTACTGGGGGGGGGGATACCTCCAATGAAATATTTTTACTTTTTGAATGAGTGAAATGCTTTTAAAGACAAGGGGGGGCATGCTTTAGACATAGACAGCTCTTAAGTCCAAGATGCATTTCTGCACCTAGACAGGTACCTAATCTTCATACGGGGAGCGTGCAGGGCTTTCATTGCTTCTCAACAGTCGCATGCCCCTGTTGGACAGCAAAGGGTGCATCAGCTTTCTCTCAAGTACTGGCTATATTTACAATTTTGCTCATAGAAAACTAAGGAATTTATAACTTACATTCCATAAATATGTCAAATATTACAATTTTATATGCTAAGTAAGTTTTAAATTATGAATTTTATGTTAGAGCCCCGCTAGTCTAGCATCCCGTCTCACACGGTGGCCAACGAATTCCTCTGGGCGGCCAACAACAAGGCATAGAGGCCGAGGCCTTCCCCTGATGTTGCCTCTTTGCTCTAGAATTCAGAGGATTAGTGCCTCTGAATGTGGAGGTTCGCCTAGGTCACTATGGCTAGTAGCCATTGATAGACTTTTCCTCCATGAACCTATCTAATCCCCTTTTAATGCTGTTTATTCCTGTGACCATCACTACATCCTCTGGAAGCAAATTCCACATTTTAATCACTCTGTATGTAAAGCAGTAAAGTAGAAAAGGTAGTTTAGGTTTTATAGGACAGTAAGTATTGGATATATATCAATATTTCCTAAAATTTCCACCCCCCACCCATGGCTTCAAAATTTCTGAAAAGTTTACATCTCTAATCTGTCCTGATAACTTTAGAAGCCCCCTTTTTGCTATAGAAGTACTTGTAATTGTTGCCCATGGTGAAGATTTCATCAGAGTGCATTGGACTATGTGATAGACTTGTGCTTGGTATGTGTTTGAGGTTCAACTACTCTTTGTGTTTTGATTATTTGGGTGCTGCCTCTCTCTTTTTTTTGTGCTTTCATGTGAAATGTGAAGGTAAAATGGAAAAAAAGTTGTTTGGGTTTTAGTTCTAGGTGTCCAGCAACCATCTGAATAGCAAAATTGCCAACCCAGTTCCATTAGAATTATGATTTGAATAAACGGATGATTTAAAAATGCCAATATCTGAACTGTTGGTGGGCAAAAAAATAGTGATGCATTTAATAGATTGCTGTGGTGATTTTTCTGTGGTATTTAGGGAATTACAGTAAAGATTAAGCATCTTCATTCTTACACAAATCCATTCTAACTTTAAAAAAAAATGTTAGCAGGAGCACTGCAACCCTAGAGTCGGATTTGACTGGCTTTCGAGCAAGGGAACCTTTACCTTTACCTATGATGGTGTAGTAATTCTGTAGAAATGAATCAGGCAGTTATTCTCAGCTTGGCTTTTGATGATCTCCCTGCCTATCAGTGTAATCCTCCAGGCAAGTAGTCAATTCAAAAATAATTTCATTGCAATAAAGTTGCTTGTTAGTGCTGTTCTCTGGCACCCTCCTAAGTCTCCCTGGTATCTTAGCCTGAAGATACTGGGACGAGGTGAGACTGGATCTTCTGTAGGAGGTGGGCAGCTCAGTGCTAAGCCCTGAATCCTGGTGTGTTGCCAGCACGGCTAGTCTGTAAACGGTGTTCTTTCAGTGGAGAAAAGACAATAACAATAAAGAGGTAACTCCCAAGGAGCTGAGGGTGCAAAAGCCTCACCAGAAGCCATGGTGACGTACATACCCCACACCCACCAGTCATGTAGTGGGATGTTGACAATCCTGTGGCAGTCAAAGATTGAAGCTGCCGAACGCACTCCAATGCTGGCACCATGCCTCAGCCCACTCACAAAACATTAGAAGGGAAGGAACAAAAGAAACACTGCTCCCTGATGGAGGGAAGACCACAGTGTTGCCCCATGACTACCACACTCCTAGGAGATCACAGGTGGGAGTTGAGATGCCCTCTTGCAAACACCATCTGACAGGCTGAGGCACAGAGAAGGAAGGATGGGCACTCCAGTGTATCACCCAGATGCTTGCATTCATGAGGGAAGAGGCTGCAGCTTGTAGAGCAATCTGGCTTTGCATTTACTTTGCATGCAGGTTCAGTCTCCGGTTACAAGGGTTAGGGGGCAGGTGATGTGACAGACCTTTACCTGGGACCCCAGAGAGCTGTTGCCAGTCAGAGTAGGCAAGACTGAATGTGATAGGCCAGTGACTGGACTTGCTATAAGGCAGCATTGTGTGTATGTGTATGTAAGGAACCCCCGCAGAAAGCATAGGGGATTTGCCAAGGTAAAGGCTTGGGTTGGTCCCATGGGGAAAGAATGAGAACACGGAACTGCATATTCACATAAGGCATTCATGTTATCTCCCCAGTGGAAGTAGTGACCGACTTCACGTTCCTGCGATCCCAGATCACCGAAGACTGTGACAGCAGCCATGAAATTAAAAGACACCTGCTCCTTGGGAGGAAAGTGATGGCGAACCTAAACAGCATGATAAAAAGTAGAGACATCACCCTGCCAACAAAAGTCCGCATGGTCAAAGCAATGGTATTCCCAGTAGTCATGTATGGCTGCGAGAGTTGGACTATAAGGAAGGCCGAGCACCGAAGAATAGATTCTTTTGAACTATCGTGCTGGAGAAGACTCTTGAGAGTCCCTTGGACTGCAAGAAGAACAAATCAGTCAATCCTAAAAGAGATCAACCCTGACTGTTCCCTGGAAGGCCAGGTAATGAAACTGAAGCTCAAATACTTTGGCCACCAAATGGAAGGGAGCACTCCCTGGAGAAGACGCTGATGCTGGGAAAGATTGAAGGTCAAAGAAGAAGGGGACGGCAAAGGATGAGATGGTTAGACAGTGTCATAGATGCAACGAACATGAAGTTGAGCAAACTTCAGAGGACGGCGGAAAACAGGAGGGCCTGGCGAGATCTTGTCCATGGGGTTGCGAAGAGTCGGACTCGACTGTGTGACTGAACAACAACAAAAAAGTTCACTAGGAGTAAGCATTCATGTGGGAAATAGGAAGGAGGGGTTTAAATCCCATCTTGGATTTAATGGAAATGAGATCAGCAACCAGATGACCAGCAGCACAACAGGCAGAGTGACAGGAATAGAACCCACACCTTGCACAGGTACCTCTTGGAGCATTTGGAATCTTACAGAGACTGCGGGGAAAGGCACAGTTCTGGGTAGCACCGCAGGCTTAGCATACTTGAGGTTCTTAGTTTGATCTCCACGTGGGGCTAGCTAGCATAGAGCCCTGGAAGGAGTCCCGAGCACAGCTCACATCTGCACGTCCACTCATGTAGTAACCTCAGCTGGTGGTTGGCACAGCGTTGTGAATGAGGTCCATCCAGACCTCTCCCCAGGTTGGAGGGCTGCCTGGAAGAAGCCAAAGGAGTGAGAATGACAGCTGTGTTTAGCCGTAGCAATGGACAGAAGAAGAAGAGGAACCGTTGGATTTATATCCCACCCTTCACTCGGAATCTCAGAGCGGCTTGCAGTCTCCTTCCCGTCCTCTCCCAACAACAGACGCCCTGTGAGGTAGGTAAGGCTGAGAGAGCTCTGACTGACCCAAGGTCACCTAGCTGGCTTCATGTGGAGGAGGAGTGGGGAATCAGACCTGGTCTTCCAGACTAGAGTCCACCACTCTTAACCGCTACACCGAAATGGCAACAGTGCTCAAGTATCTAGTTCTCTTTTTCCCCCCCCCCCCCCCCCAGCTTGAGCTTCCCACACTTTGGCCTTTACCTGTCGGAGAAACAGTGGAGTCACTGAGCCAGCACGTCCACCTGTCGTAGGGAGTTGTGTTGAAACTCAGTTTTAAGAGTGGCTGGTGTTCTCTGGCGCTCCCTGCTTCCCTTGATGGTTTGAGTGGTACCCTGTGGCCTCTGAATCGACATTGTGCCAGACAGCTGTTCAGCCATCTGTCACGGAGGTCCACCCGGCATTTGACGTGCCTAAAGATGCGCCTGTGGCTGCCAGCCAACCCCGTTTGTGCTCCCCCCCCCCCAGCTGGCATTTTCTTGGGGACAGAGCTGAAGGAGATTCTCCCCGTGAGCCATGCTTTGGCTCTGCTGGCCTACACCTCGGGTTTGAGTGCCACTGCGGGAGAGAGCAACTGAGGTGTTGGGCTTCAGCAGAGCTCCACACTTCCATGGTGCCTCCTTTGATCTGTAGTTCCAAGTAGATCTCGCTGCTCTGCCCCACCCCTCAATTTGGGCTTGCCTTCCTGCTCCTGCTCTCTCACAACACCAGACCACATAGCACTTATGAGTGCCTGTTCGCTACGCATATAAAAGTGTCACGTCTGGTTGGTGTCTTAAACAGTGCTGTGTAGGCACTCCGGTAGAGTTCTGTGAAGGTCTTTACACTTTACTTGAATAGACTTGACAAAGGTAAGCCAGATGTGATCTTGTGAATCCAGTTTCACTCCTGTACAAAAAACATAATGGCTCCAAAGCCAGAGCTCTTAGTGTGCCCAACTGGTGGAACACTTGTCCCCCTTCAGGTATGGAATGAGACTGACACTATTTTTCTTCCTTCCGGATCGCTCTGTGAGACACTTTTAAGATGGGCAGCCGTGTTAGTCTGTCTGTAGCAGCAGAAAAGAGCAAGAGTCCAGGAGCAAAGGCTGTCGATACCCTGCCACATATTTTGTTAGTCTTTAAGGTGCTCCTGGACTCCTGCTCTTTTCTACTGAGATACTTTTGTATTCTCATATTTTATTTTGGTCAGTCTACAAATGATTTTTTTTTTTTTTTGGTCTGGGGATATTTTCAAGTCCAACTTCAGTCTCCTTAGTAGTGAGTTGTATGCAATTGTTTTAGCTTTTGATCCAGTTGGTTCTAGTTAAATTTTACTCTTTTATACACGTTCTGATACCTCTGCAAAAGGATATGGGGGCAATGAAAGGGATTCATTGTACAGAAGTAGAAGTCTGTCCAGGTAGAACCAGAAAGGAGCTGATAAGTCCTCCTATATATTGGGTATCAACCAAAGCGCCTGTCTGGAGCTTGGTTGCCATGGAGAGGTGTGTGGGGGGGGTGCAAACTGGAATGTATACTTTCATTTCTGGTCATTGTCTGTCTGGTGTAGCCATGTAACCTGGAGACCTACCCTGTCTTTAGTATTCTCTTTCCCCTGGGAATCTTAGGGCGTTAATACGGTGGGGTTTTAGCTTAGATGCGATTGGTCAAGAGCCACTAATGTCTTGTTTGATTATGCTATCATTGCTGGCTTCGCACGCTTGACCTCAGTTCTAACAAAGAATGTTATGAGTCTGGATCCTGTCAATGTCTCAATAAACTTTACTTCTTCTGAATGACTGTTATTAGGAACTGATTTCTCCAGGGGCTCTAACATTGGGGTGACCAGTTGTGGTGGCCATTTAAATAGTCTCTGTACCCACTGTTTGCATGGCATTCAGGTAAGATGAGACCACCTCCCCCTTAAATTATTTAGAACATTTTTAGTGTATTTACTTAAACTTAAATATTGCTGTTTGTAAGTAATCAGTGTTATTTTCCAGAGCTTGATTTAAAAACATGTCTGTTGGCTTTAATTTTAGTGATTTGTTAAAAGGAAAAAAAAAGCTGTACTGATACAGTTAACCGCTCTTCTAATATATGTTTTATTATGCTGGTCCATGACGTTAATAAATTATGGAATTATGACGCTAATAAAAGTTAATATTTTGAAATGTTGGTAGTGCAGGTCTTCTAAAAAAAAATCAGTAGGATTCTGTCTGCTTGAGAAGGTTTTTATCTTGGTTTTTCCTCCCAAGAGTTTGCCTGATAATGGGGTTGCTCTAATGGCAGAGATGGCTTATGTTGCGGGTTCTTCCAAGGTGAGACCTGGCTCCTGTCTTTAAAGCCTTTCATGCATTGTTTCTGCTTGTGTGCGCCCATTGCATTCCTCCCAACAGCCCCTTTTACCCAGGTCCCCTCCCCATGGGCACGTGTGGAGCCTTTTGTCAGCATAGCAGCCTCAGTGGTGAAAGTGTCGAGGTGAGGGTGTAAGAGACCCAGGGCTTGAATCCCCAGTCTGCGGTAGAAACTCACAGAGTTACTGTGAGGAGAAGATGGAGGAGAGGAGAATGCGGTGAGCTGTTCTGGGTCCCCATCAGGGAAGAAATAAAGAAATAAAAAGTTCTTGAGTCTTTTCTGTTGTTTCACCCACACTATGGAATGGGCTTCGCTGGGATACTGAATAAGGCACTATCATTGAGCGTTCCTTAAGGCACAGAACGCCCACCTCTCACACAGAGATGCTCTTTTTCGGGATGCTTGGTAGATCCCTTTGCTCCTCTGCTGCTCCATTTGGAGCTACTTAGTTTCTCTCGGATTGTTTTGCATCCTGAGTTTACGCTGCTTTCTGGTCTTGTTTTGGACACCACCTTGGGCTAATCAGGAGATCTGGATACCAGTATCATAGCATTAAAACCATTCCAGTTTTTGGGACATAGCTGTAATGGATCAATTGGCATCACAGATTGTAATGACTGAAACGGCCTCTAAAAAGAATATTTTTTGGGGGAAAAATGGTTTCCCTTTTTTGAATTCATCAGTGACCCAAAAAACAAAAGCTGGAGCCTACCCCACAAATATACTGATTTTGCCTTTTATTAAAGATGGAAAGTAAAAATGTACTTATGATTTATTTTTATTAAGAAAAAGCATATAGTGTACGATTTTTGTATAATGCTATGATATAATATTGTAGAAATTGTTTTATTTTTTGTTGATGCTAAAAGTTAAAATTTAATAAAAATTTATGGGGGGGGGGGGACAAAGACCATTCCCGTTTGATTGAATGCTGATGTGCTTTTCCTGGGCTTAATAAGTCTCAGCCTCTCAGCTTTTTCCTTGTTCCACATCTTAGAGGAAGCCTTCGTGTGCTGCTGCAGAGAGAGATGGCACCTTTGAGTCCAGGGGTACCATTAAGACCAACCACGTTTTATTCTGTATAGAAGAAAGCTTATTTATGCCCAGAGTAAAACTGCCAACCTAGCAGTTCGAAAGCAAGAAATTGCAAGTAGATAAATAGGTACCACTTCGGTGGGAAGGTAACAGCATTCCGTGCGCCCTCGGTGTTTAGTCATGCCGGCCACATGACCACGGAAACGTCTTCGGACAGCGCTGGCTCTTCCACTTTGAAACGGAGGTGAGCTCCGCAACCCTAGAGTCGGATTCGACTGGCTTTCGAGCAAGGGAACCTTTACCTTTAAAACTTGGTTGGTCTTAAAGATGCCACTGGACTCAAACTTTGTTTTGTCGCTTCAGACCAAACAGGCGACCCACCTGAATAAATGAGAGTTGTGAGAGATTTGGGAAGGAGGGGTAGAGTGATTTGGGAAAGGAGTAAAAGGATTTGGGGACCTTTGATGCTAGGAGATGGTAATATTTGGGTATTTGGGTTGAAAATCTGCTCTGCTTAAGTAGGTTTTATCCTCCAGTCCTGAGGCATTTATAGTCCTAGGGGTGTCTACGTTGTGCGGTAAGCATCTTAGGAAGATTTAGGGGGACAAGCAATAATAGGCATGTGTGGGGTCTTCTCCCCTTTTTCTTAATCTGCTTTGTTCAGGTAGCTGCTTACTAATAATATTTTTAAAAATCCACAGAGATACAGTCTAGTGAACAAGCACTCTGCAAGCTGATATTTGTGCTCTCAGATTTGATTTTAGAACAGACCTCCTAGTCCATAAGAGAGAACACCCTTGATTTCTCAGTGCTGTGAATTAGGGCACTACAAAGACATTTAGTTGCTGTGGCAGGCAGCTACACGAGTACAAATGTTGAGAACCAGGTTGTGCGTTGTCTAGCTGTGACACTGCACAGTCCTTCTTGAAGAACAAAGTCTGAGTCCAGTGGCACCTTTAAGACCAACAGCGTTTTATTCTGGGTATATTGCACACGAAAGCTGATGCCCAGAATAAAACTCTGTTGGTCTTACAGGTGCCACTGGACTGAAACTTTGTTCTGCTGCTTCAGACCAACACGGCTGCTCCCACCTCAATCCTTCTTGAAGTTACTCTAAAACACAGTTGTATTTACATTGGGTTGGTCCACTTGGTTACACAGAATGAAATGAGATTCAAACTGAGGGGAGGAAGACATAATTTGTTGCTGGGGAAAAAACCAAATGGAATTAAGAGTGGTGTTCGGCGCTAATTGTTCATCTCCTGGTCCTAAGGCTGTTTAGAGTCCTTGGGAATACCGGATGCTGCATAATTGCTAGCATTTTGTTTGTGCTTTTATAATCCCTAATTTGCCACATCATTACCTTTGCTTCATCCTGACTTGGAGCCAAGCTAGTGTTGTCCGTGTGTACACTGCCTCGTTCGCATCACTAGAACATTTCAGCCTGGCTTAGGCAGGTGCCTTTTTTCTTTTTTAATCTGTAACTTGAGATGTAACTGACCTTTGTAAGAGAAACTCTGGTGGGTTCAGATGTCCAGCTACTCCTTGGCAGCATGTGACTATTTGTCATTTCGAAGAACCCAATGGAACCGAATCTCTTCGCCTGCCTTTGCGACCGTGACGGGTCGCAGCATCTGCTTGTCATAACTGCTAGGTGAGGGGCCGGGGTGTGTGCCTGCCCCCCCTGTCTGTCCTAGAAAGGCATCTCTCTCGCCAGGGAACGAAGCCAAAATTTTCAAGCAATGCATTCTCATTTGGCTTGGTTTGTGAAACATTTTGTTTTGGTGTCAGCAAGAATAGCCCTCTGTTAACACGTTCCCAAACTGCTGCAGGATTACTCTGGGATAGTGTAAATGGAAAGTATGTGGCAGTACGTTACAAGAAGAGCGAAGTGGGTACAGGCAGCATGCTGTGGGGCAGCAGGATTGTGCCTCCTTCGCCCCTTGATGTGTAACGGGCACCTCTGTATTCCGGCTGGTATCCAAGGGGTGTACATGATGTTTCATGCTCGTACTGAGGCTTTTCTGCTTCTCCACATCCCTCCTTTCTCACCTCAGTCCTCTATGTCCTCTAAAACCATGGTTCTCAACCTTTTTGGTATGGCGACCCACAAGTCCAGACTTACTTGGCATGGTGACACAGCATGCAAAAGCCCAGGGCCCGCTTTCATAGGCTCTGCAACTGACGTTTGGGTCAGGACACCCAGAGTGGGAAATACAGCTCTAAAAAGTTGCTACGGGGGTGGTGGGGTGGTGGTGGCTTGCTGTGAGGCTGCTGTCCAAAGGAAAAATCAGCCACCGGTCCATACAGGCAGGGGGAGGGAGCTTGGGGTTAAAGGCAAAACGCTATTTGGGTGTGCTGACTGTTCACACACCCTTCCTTGGCCCCGCCACTTTGGTGGGGTGACAATCATGCATTTTCAGGTTTATTGGCACCTGTTACATGGCACGGATGCAAGGCAGGCCCAGAAGCAGGTGGGTGGCAGATTTGGCTCTGCTGTCCATCTCTGGCCGACCAAGCTTTAAATCACCAAGGTTGAAGAACGTGTTTGCTTTCTTTGTAAGGGAGACAAAAGGTTCATAATACTGGCTTTCATCCTATGTGCACAGATGAGAGTCAAACGGCAGCATATATGTTTACGCAAAGGTGGGAGAAAAGGAAATTGTGTTGGTTATCCTCAGTGGAACCAGATGAACAAGTGTTCCCAGATGCCTTTGAATTGTGGCCTCATAAATACGAGATGCTGTCAGGATAGTCGTCTTTCAGACTGTGTCCTTTTTCATTGAGGACCAAAATCCTTCTGTCTTCTTTGGAGGAGAAGGGCTGGAATAGATCTGTGGAGAGTCCAGTGTACAGTTGCAGCGAACTCTCGCGCTCCCTGGCAGCACGTTTTGTACACCTGTTGCCTCCTGTTCTCACCCAGCTTGCGAGCTTTTCTACAACCGAAACAAAAATAGCAGCTTTAAATCTGGGGTGCCAAAAGTTCTTGTCCCTGATAAACACTGACAGAAGCGTGGAGGGTGGTGTTGTTTTTTAAAATGTGGGGTTGACGCAGAAAGCTCTTGTGCAGAAATGTCAGGTACAATTTAAGATGTCGCAGTTGTGTCTGCTGTCTTGAGATGACACTGGAGACGGAGGACTCCTTCACCTGCCAGCAGGGGTGAGCTGGGGTGGTGACAGATACGGATTTGTCACTGTGTGTCCGTGAGGCGGTCAGCTCCGGCCCTTGCCAGCTAGCTGGCGTGTGGCTGAAAACGCATGTTTCTGGTGTGTATCTGTTACGCGTTACCCACCGATGAACTCAACAGACTTTTGGGTCCTGTATTGGAGGCTGGGAGAGGTGGGGTTTTGGGGGCCCTGGGAGGCCCCACCACCACCACAGGGGCCCAATTACACCTTGGCATTTCTACTTAGTGTGGTCTTTGAAAAAGAATTTCAAGGGGACGTGTGTGATTCCAGCTACAAGAGAGGGAACTGGCATAGGCGGACTCCTCTGCAGGGCCAGGAATGTGTGTGGTGTCAGTCTGACCTACGGACATCGTGGAGCCAGCCCTGGAAGGAGCTCAGACGACTCTCCGGCCCGCCTGTCCAGTCCATTTTTGTCCTGCCCCTTCTCCTCCAGGAAGCTCAGAGCAGGGCACATGTTTCTTCCTCCTTTTACCCTGGCAAGAGCCCTGTGAGGTAGGAGAGGAGAAGATTAACCCCAGGCCGTGCAGCAAGCATCAAGACCGAGGAACTGATGATTAATCATTGGAGGGATAAAATGAATAATATAATAATCTTAGAGTATCTTACGATGAAGATACGTATAATAAATAGGTTAAAGGTTAGTGAACAGGAGGAGGACTGGTTCAGAAGGATGGCGGGGTATTTGGGAAAGTTTTTAAAAATAGGGATGATTATTCAGTTAATAGGAAATTGAGAGGTTAATTTGATTATAAGATTAAGATGGAAGTTTAATAGAGCAATAGAGTTGTACTTGCATTGATTGTGATATAATACTGTATGGAATTTTATTTATGTATCTATTGCCTGGAGGTTGCACATGGGTGGTGTTGGTGATGGAATGTTTTATGAAATTAAACAATAAAGAATTATTATTCCAGTGGGGGGGGGAGAAAGACCGGGGGGGGGAGTAATCCCAATCCAAAATCCTAGCCACTATGCCACTGTGACAGGCTTTTCCTACCAACTGAGGGGACTCACGCAGCCTCCTGTGATTTTGGGGAACCAGGTTTGTTTTAGACTGTAAACCTTCCCCCTCAGTTACCAGGTGTTCTTGAGAGAACAGGCATGTAAAGGCTTTGTGTTTGCCGCCACGAGGGAAGTTTTGTGGTGCGCAAGTAGGATAGGGAGGTCGCTGAGGCAGGAGCTGTATGTAAATGACAAAAGGAGATTGGTTTATTTACAGGTTGGTTTCAAAGAACGGATCAGCAGCACCCAGGTAGTCAGAGGAGAAGCCTGGTTGAGGCGCACACATTTAAGCGGGTTATGGCTTCAGAGTGTGATTTGAATTTTCCTGTAATGCTTTCGGGCACAAACGGGCATTCACTGGCTAGCCACAGGGTTGGATCCTCTCACTCCCGGGGGGTTCCACCCCCACCAGCCTGCCGCCCTCTCCTGAGCGGTACGAGGTCTGCTCATCTCCAGAGCCCGGCCTCACAACAGCCACCGGGTGCCCCGTTCCTCTCTTTAGAGGAAGACCTCAACCTCCCTGCCGAGGTCCACCCGGGCAGAACCACCTTTCCAACCCTCTGCTCTCTTGCTGAGGCAGACCTGAGCCATGACCGCCCTCTCCCTGTGGCTGTTTTCCCCTTCGGGGCAGGCCAGCTTCCCGTCCAGCACCCACCACTTGGGTTGTTTCCTTAATCAAAGGACCTGATAAAGTGCAAGGAAGAATCAACGATAGGGCTGAGGCCTGGTGGTCTTGAAGTACAGTGGGGAAATGCCAGGGGAGTCCTGTTCAAAGGAAAAGGGGGCTAATGCAAAAGATTCACCCATCAAGGCTTCTGGGGAAGGGCTTAGGACCAAAGGGGAATCCCTTCTTTTTAAAAAAGAAGAGACACATAAGGGCATATAAGAGGCACTGGAAGACAAGAAGCAGAGCACTATGGATGCAGTGTTGGGAGGACTTAATAATGGAACATATAGACTTGAGAGAACAAAACCATTATTGCTGGGTCCTGATCACTGTTCCCTCCAAGCTGAGTTAGTGTGAGCCAGCTCACAGTTCTTTAGCCTCCGGCTCACACATTTTTCTCTTCGCTCAGGAAGGATGGCTCCAGAACAAACCAATTTAATGCAGTAGTCAGATGGCTCGCTCACAACTTTAATGCCGGTAGCTCACAAAGTAGAATTTTTGCTCACAGGACTCCACCGCTTAGAGGGAGGATTGGGGCTGATCCTTTTTTCCAGTGGGAGAATCAGATGAGACTAGAGGGAAATGTGTTAGACTGGCAGGTAGGCAGCTGGCATGGAGTGAGGGACACGCTGAGTGTCGTCTGAGCCGTAATTAAGAGGGGAGGGGGTGTCAGGCTAGTCAGGGCTGGGGAGATCTGGGGTCTCGTGTGCACTCAGTCGTTGGATCTCACAGCATAACTGGGTATCAGTTCCCCTCTCTCGTCCCGCAGTATCGCACAGCAGCGTTGTGAGAATAAGATGGAGGCGGGAGAACTCGAATGCAGCCGCGAGCTTCTTGGAAGGAAGACAGGGCAAAAGGGTGGCCAATACCTGATACCCATAAAGCCTTTCCTCAAAGTATTCCCGCGATTGGTCATTCTGTATTTCGACACTGAACACGTTCTGGATTGAAAGGCAGCCGTCTCATCCCTGCGTTTCATTTTCTGGGGGATTGACCACTTGGCACAGCAGTGACCAAAAATAGACAAACAGGGCTGGTGATTCCTGGGATGGGCAAACATAAAATTAACTTTGCAGAATACCAGCTTTGATGGTTGTGGAAAGTGCCCCCGGGTCGTACCTGACTTAGGATGACCCCCGTGGAATTTCCAAGGCCAGAGACATTCAGAGGTGGTCTGCCATTGCCTGCCCCTCTGTGTAGCCACCCTGGCTCTCCTTGATGGTCTGCCATCCTAATACTGACCGGGGCTGACCCGCCCACCGCAGCTTCTTAGATTAAACGAGATCAGACTAGTCTGGGCCATCAAGGTCAGGACAAACAGATTTAGGACAACAGAAGAACAGCTGCTGCTTTACAGTTATTTATTGCATATTTAGTTGATGGCAGAAAACTAGTGATTAATGAACTTAAATCTATAATGCCTTTTAAAAAAAAAAATGAATTTTCATGTTATTTTTCCAGCTGGGAAGTCATTGATCCCAAATCTGAATACAGGCTGAGGCTAAACCAATGTGTGGAAGAAAGGCTGATGAGCTTCTTCTTGTTTCTCCATGAAATGGCCCACTTCAAAGAACAGAATCCTGGCAAGGTAAAGAAAGAGGCTTGCCTTTTACCTCACCCCAGGCAGCGAACGTCCTACTGCCTGTCGTCTCTCTGTGAAAAATGGTGTTCAGGAAATGCCGGAAACTGTCTCGTGGTTGCAGCGACATTGGTACCAGTCACTATGTTGTCTGTGAACTACCAGGAAGAAGGGTGTGCTGCCCTGTATTGCCCTTACCATGGGCAGGTTTGAGTCAGGGGCTTTCAGCAGCCCAAGAGGTTGATCTGTAGGCAGTGGGGGAGCTGTTCTTATGAGCAGTGCTAAAACTGCCTGTGCCCCCAGGGACCCTCAGGCTGCAGCTTAAGAACATAAGAAGAGCCCCGCTGGATCAGAACAGTAGTCCATCTGGTCCAATCCCTGTCACACACAGGGACCAACCAGTTCCTCTGGTGAGCCAGCACAGGGCAGAGAGGCCGAGGCATTCCCCTGAGAAGAACATCAAAAGAGCCCTGCTGGGTCAGGCCAGGGAGGGTCCCTCTAGTCCAGCCTCCCGTCTCATACAGGGGCCAGCCAGTCCCTCTGGCGGGCCAGCAACAGGGCAGAGAGGCCGAGGCCTTCCCCTGATAAGAACCTCAGAAGAGCCCTGCTGGGTCAGACCAGGGAGGGTCCCTCTAGTCCAGCCTCCCGTCTCACACAGGGGCCAGCCAGTTCCTCTGGAGGGCCAGCAACAGGGCAGAGAGGCCGAGGCCTTCCCCTGATAAGGAACTCAGGAGAGCCCTGATGGGTCAGAACAATAGTCCCTCTAGTCCAGCCTCCCGTCTCACACAGGGGCCAGCCAGTTCCTCTGGAGGGTCAGCAACAGGGCAGAGAGGCCGAGGCCTTCCCCTGAGAAGAACATCAAAAGAGCCCTGCTGGGTCAGGCCAGGGAGGGTCCCTCTAGTCCAGCCTCCCGTCTCACACAGAAGCCAGCCAGTTCCTCTGGAGAGCCAACAACAGGGCAGAGAGGCCAAGGCCTTCCCCTGAGAAGAACCTCAGAAGATCCCTGCTAGATCAGACCAGAGAGGGTTCCTCTAGTCCAGCCTCCCGTCTCACACAGGGGCCAGCCAGTTCCTCTGGTGGTCCAGCAACAGGGCAGAGAGGCCGAGGCCTTTCCCTGATGTTGCCTGCTGGCCCTGAGATTCAGAGGTTGACTGCCTCTGAATATGGAGATTCCCCTCGGCCATGTTTTGTTCAGAAAGTAGTGATGGGAAACGGCAACTTCTACCAGTTTTATAAGGAGAATGAAAAATCTTTAACCAGCAGAGATCTAATTACCTGTTCTTGATTTGTTTGCTTCTTTTTACAGTTTTGCCTCCTGGTCTGTAGTGTGTGCACATTCTTCACAATCTTGGGAAGTTACATTCCTGGAGTGGTCTTCTCCTACCTTCTGTGTAAGTTCCTTCCCTTTTTTTCTGCACATGATGATATATATATATTTAGCAGCTTTATTATATGGGCCAAAATAACCCACATAACTGCAGCCCGCATAGTGTCTGCCGTTGTTGACATAAGGACAGAAGGGGGTCGGTGGGAGGAAGTCACATTTTCCCAGCATCTCAATACTACGGTTAAAGCACTACAAACATGTGATCATCAGCAGGGTAGATGGTAATACACACTTTGCCTGTGAACATTGCAACAGCCCTGAGATATAAGAGAAGCTGTGTTACCCAAGGCTCTCTGGTGAGTTTTGTGACGCAGGAAACACTTCAGTTTGGGCTTTGGTCTCTCCACTGCTATGCTGCATTAGCTCTCTCAACTGGATCACTTAGGAAGGCCCGTAGATGCTTAGGGTTTCTGCACTTACATACGCCTTGACCAGGTGCTCTTTGATATGGAAGCCATTTTAGATATTTTCAGAAGGAGTCGTCGTTCTTTGTAAAACAAGGCTTGACCTCACATGAAGAAGAGAAGAAGAAGAGATTGGATTTATACCCCGCCCTTCACTACCCAAAGGTGTTTCAGAGCGGCTTACAAGCTCCTTTCCCTTCCCCTCCCCACAACAGACACCCTGGGAGGTAGGTGAGGCTGAGAGAGCTCTGACAGAAACTGCTCTTTTTCAAGGACAGCTGTGCCAGAGTTATGGCTTGCCCAACGTCATCCAGCCAGGTGCAAGTGGAGGAGTGGGGAATCAAACCCGGTACTCCCAGATTAGATTCCATGCACTTAACCACTACACCTAACAGGCTAGGATAGGGTTGCTGGGTCTCCTCAGATAGAAGAAGAAGAGAAGAGATGGGATTTATACCCCACTCTTCACTACCCAAAGGTGTTTCAGAGCGGCTTACAAGCTCCTTTCCCTTCCCCTCCCCACAACAGACACCCTAGAAGGTAGGTGGGGCTGAGAGAGCTCTTGACCGAAACTGCTCTTTTTCAAGGACAGCTCTTGTCAGAACTATGGCTTGCCCAAGGCCATCCAGCCAGGTGCCAGTGGAGGAGGAGTGGGGAATCAAACCCGGTTCTCCCAGATTAGAGTCCGCACACTTAACCACTACACATAGGAAGCCGTCTTATACACTTCATGAGGAACACATAGGAAGCCATCTTATACTGAACTGGACCCTTGGTCTGGTAAGGTCAGCATTGTCTACTTAGATTGGCAGTGGCTCTCCACGGTCTCAGGCTGAGGTATTTCACGTCACCGACTGCCGGGTCTTTCACATCCCCTACTGCCTGGAGATGCCAGGGATTGAACCCGGGACCTTCTCCGGTGGTCCTGGGAGTGGGGCAGTCCTCACTCTTGGGGAATAGGCTCCTCCTCTGGAACAGGGTTGGTTTCCTTGGATTGATCCAGGAAAGGGAGGGGCCTGTCCCCGCCAGCCTTGCTGCTTGAGCAGGATGTGTTTCACAGGCGCTCTGTAGAGCGCAGTCATCCAGGGATGAGAGGAAGAGAGGGAGAAGGGAGAGACATACACACACCCTTCGTTATTTTTGAGCCGTGGTCGGTGGCATACCGCAAAGGCAGCTGACGACGCTGGGAGATCCCCAGCAGCTGCGGCTGTGCACACAGACTCCCGCCGGGCCCAGCCTGCAGCTGGAGGCCCCCTCCACAACCAACACACATCAGGGGAAGCGGCTGAGTCTGCAAGGAGATCGGGGTGACCCCGCAGACCCGGCAGCCTCCCCAGTCTCGGAGGACCCGGCATGCGGGGGAACAGACCAGCCTCTGGCCCTTGCCGGAATCATGGTAAGCCCTTACGGGGCCAGAAAACCTTGACTGGAGGTGAAGGAGGGCAGGGTGGTAGACTGGGGAAAATCCCCAAGCAAACCCCCAAGCTATTTAGGGAGGAAGAAGAGGATATTGATTCCTGGGGCTTCCAGCCTCCCCAACCTGGGATAGATTGGAATGGATTAAAGAGCCCGCCCCCTTCTTCCCCTGCAGGGGGAAAGTTGCCATGGAACTAGGGTTGCTAAGTATAGCTTACCTCCGCAGCGGGGGACTCCCGGGTGGATCCCGGAGCGCGCGCGCGCCGCATGCACATCTCCAGGAAGGGACGTTATGACACCGGGCATGCTGGGGGCGGGGCCATGACCATTAGAGGGGAAACCATAGAGTTTCCTCTCAGATGGTCGTGGCCCCGCCCCCAGCGTGCCCGGCGTCATAACGTTACTTCCTGGTGACGCGCACGCCGGGGTGGGGTTCCCCCCGGGGCCTAATTCCGCGGCGGCGGAAATCGGGCCTCCAAAGCGGGGGTTTACCCGCCACCCGCCCCCACTTGGCAGCCCTACATGGAACAGACAGGGAGCTGAAAGGCCCAGGGAAGGCCATAGAAGGGTGGGGGGGAATGGTGGCCATCTTGGTTCCCTGGACCCTCATGGCAGACTTATTTCGCTTTCAGTCCCAGGCAGGTGAATAGAAGATGGCCGCCAGTCCCCTGTGGCCCAGACCTGGATAGCTCAAGCTAGTTTGATCTTTCGAAGTCTCAGAAGCTAAGCAGAGAGCCAGCCCTGGTTACTACGTGGATGGGAGACCACCGAGGAAGCCCAGGGTTGCTATGCTGAGGCAGGCAACGGCATTGGCCCTGGCCAGCCCAGTTTGATCGGATCTTGGAAGCTAAGCAGGGTCAGCCCTGGTGGGCTCTCCACCTCTGACTGTCTCTTGCCTTTGAAAACCATGCGGGGAATTTTCCAACGGCAGATTCAGATTTGCCCCCTTCTGCAACCCACTGATCTCCGTGCAATGATATTCCTGGGGGGACAGGGCACCTTGAGAAATGCTGGGGAGGGGGGGGGTCTTCCTCAGGCCAGGGGAATTATTGGAAAGTGCCAGTTTAGTCTGGACCCAGCTTCAGGCAAGATACTATTCTGCATACGTATCGTACCTAATTACATGTTTCTCATTCCTGTTACAGTATTAGGAGCCTTTCTGTGTCCACTCTTCACATGCAGTGAATTTGGGCAGAAAGTATTTTGCAACATGAAGTCAGTTCTGCTGAAACTGGACTTTGGTATCAGGGATTATATCAACCAGAAATTGAAAGAGAGAGCTGGTGAGTTCATTGCAGGATTGCCTTCTTCTTTGTAATCCCAACATTCATGCTGAGTGTCTCAGTTAAGGAATGGGGAGCTCCTTCTGCAGCTGTCCGTTTATCCCCGACGCAAGATGAAAAATAGTCTTATACACTTCATGAGGAATACAAGCGATGTTTCAAACCTTTATCTTGTGTGACATGTGTTTTTATGAATATTTGCTGTCAAGAAGGCACAATGTACCCCCGTTTTTATGTTTAGAAGGTGTGATGTATGTTTGTATGTATGTCTGTCTTTTTGCGGAGCTGCGGTGGCTCAAGTGGTTAAGACGCTGAACTGCAGGCTGTGGGAGGTCAGTAGTTCAGCAGTTCAAGACCCGAGTTGCCACATGACGGAGTGAGCTCCCGTCTCTAGTTCCAGCTCCTGCCAACCTAGCAGTTCGAAAGCGAGAAATTGCAAGTAGATAAATAGGTACCACTTCAGTGGGAAGGTAACAGCGTTCCGTGCGCCTTGGTGTTTAGTCATGCCGGCCAGCGCTGGCTCTTCAGCTTTGAAATGGAGATGAGCACCGCAACCCTAGAGTCGGATTCGACTGGCTTTCGAGCAAGGGAAACCTTTACCTTTACTTTTTATGTCCTTGTTAATGTAGTTAAAAAATTAAAAAAAAACTTTTCTATAAAAAGAAGAAGCATTTGCACACATGCAGAAGCTGCTTGACAGCAAATGTTCATTGCTTTGGCAAACGTGATATGGAAAGACAGATATTGTCTGTGAAGAGGCCCTGACGAAAGGACCCATAGCGAACTTTTACATAAAGTTGATGTCATCCATGAGAAAGAAATGGTCTAACGTCCCTGTATTTTATTTTATACTGTTCACATTTATATGGATAGAACAGGCTACAGAATGTAAGGAGAGGCCAAAATATCAGGGTGGTGATGGAGCAGTAGTGCTTTTTTAAAAAAAAACCCAAACTTAGGGATATAGTGTTAAATTGTTATCTGTTTAATGGTAATTGGATTATTATTGTTAGCACCTTTTAATGTTGTGATTGTTATATGGTTTTATGATTATTATACTATTTATTGTTGTTTTTATGTTGTTGTAAGCCTCCCTGAGCCAGCCATGGCCAGGAGGGTGGGGGTATAAATGTAATGAATAAATAAATACACTGCGAAAGAACGAACTGTGAGTATTTTCTATTCTGCCTGTGAAAATGGACATTAAAAGCTGTTTGTGATCTTCTTTTCCAGAAATGATAAAAACAAAGCTGATGGAAGATGACAGTGAGCTAGACATATCATCTTTGTGTCCTAAGGTTGGTTCTCTTTCACGTTAGGTTACAAATAAGCATCTTGACTCCTCTGCCATACAAAAGACTTTTTTTTCTGTGCCTAATTACTTGCTGGAAACCTGACTCTTGTGTGTTGGAATGTGAAAGGTCGCTAGAGTTTAGATCTCTAACACTGCCTCTTGGCCTGAGGTGTTCAACTTGGGGAAGCTACAGCCACTTCTATAATCAGCTTCTCCCCCTGAAAACTAAAGTGAAGTGTTTCTGGCTCACCGAGCAATAGTTGGAAGATATAACTAGTGTGACTATGTAAATATATAAACTGGCAAGCAGGGGCACGCCGTGTTATGAAGACGAAAAGACAGATGGTGCCGAGGAAAAGAATCTGTAATGGTTGTATGACCCCCTACGCGTTTCGCGTGCAGCTTCGGTGGGGGGGGGATATCTTCCAGATTCTTTTTCGTTCCGTTTCTGTATGATTTAGCAGAGTCATGGGAACGGAACTAAAAAGAATCTGGAAGATTCCTCTCACAAAGCTGCACACGAAACGCGTAGGGGGTCATACAATCATTACAGATTCTTTTCCTCGGCACCATTTGTCTTTTCATCTTTGTTTTGGTTTAGTGTGCCCCCCTTTCTTTTTCTTTGATTTACTGGCAAGCTATGTTACACCAACCTTAACACGTTGTTTCAGTATTGCTACAAGATGTTTAATTTCACATAGGCATTTATTTCAGGGAGTATTCTGGGTATTCTTGAAACAGCTGCATTGGCTCCCAATTGAGTTCCAGATCAAATTGAAGGTGCTGGTGATTACCCCCTGTAAAGCCCTAAACCAGAGGTGTCAAACTCATTTGTTAAAAGGGCCAGATCTGACATAAATATCACGTTGTCGGGCCAGGCCGGGCCATGTGTGCCATAAAATGTAACACAACGTACCAGAGATACAAACTTTATAAAGATGATTTCAGATGCCAAATGGCAATAGCAGGTGCGATTGGATTAGGTGTGATATACAGAGCTATGGAGACATCAGCATTGGTAATGAGGCAGGAGACCTAGGTCTCAGTTTGATACAGGAGGATTCAGTCCAGGAGGATGCAAATAATACATGGAAATAAGTCTGAAGAAGTGAGCAGTGACTCGCAAAAGCACATACCCTACCACAATTTTGTTAGTCTTTAAAGGTGCTACTGGACTCTTACTCTTTCTACCACTTAGTTAATTAGCTAGTTTTATTATTACGTTCTTAAGACCAACATACAGAGTAAGCATAATATGTAAGGGAGAGAGAAAAAACAGTCATAATATACAAAAATAGAAGTCTGAATTTAAGAACTTTTAAAATGCGATTCCCGCAATCTAAGAATTAATGCACAAAACTCAGCGATTGAATGTGTAATCTCTGCATTCTTATCTGATAGGAGCCAGTGAAGCCTTGCTTTGTTTGTATTAATGTGCCCAGGTGTCCTATCGACTAATGGTGATGGGGGGGGGACAGTGGAAGGGCTTCTAGTGTCCTGGCCCCACTGGTGGACCTCTGTCAGGTTCCACAGCCAACAACTGAGTACACGCTTCATAGAAAGGTTATACTTTATTGAAGAGCTATAGATGCATTAACAAAAGCACTGTTAAGAATGGTGTCGCCCCTATAAGCATAATGGGGTATTTGTATGCACACCCCCTTCCTTAGGCCAATTAGCCACATTCCCGCGCGGGGGAGAAGGAGCCCCAGGCCGTTAGAGCCGAAGCTGAGAACCGAAAGCGCTCCCACAGTTCCCTAGAACTCAGACACAACAGCCCCACCTGCAAGGCCATAGATAAGCGAGTATTACAGAAGCTGAAAAGGAATGCAGCAGTTCAGGCAAGCTAGCACCCCACCCCCAACCCTTATGGCAGCATAGCTGACAACCTCCTGATGGCACCTGGTATTTTTGGCCACTGTGTGACAGTTTGGACTGGATGGGCTATTGGCCTGATCGACATTGGCTTCTCTTATGTTCTTATCACGTTAGAAACGGGAATCAGAAAGCAGTACAGAGTCAGCTGCTCTCAGGCAGATTGCAGCCCTGCGCGGGCTGGATCTAAACAGTCTGGGACTTTCATACCTGTGGGACCACCTCCTCTGACATCCCCCCCCCCACAGTTTGCGTTCTTCAACTTGCAAACTTCTTGTGGTGTCTGGTCCCTCGGACATTTGCATGGCATCCACCAGGGCAAGGGCCTTCTTTATAGTGGCTCCATCCTGGTGGAACCAGGTGTCAGGTGACACGCAGGCTCTGCGGGACTTATCAGAGTTCCGCAGGACCTACGAAACATAGCTCTTCTGCTTGGCTTTTAGTTAGTTGGGTTTGTCTACGCGGGCTGCTTTTTAGTTTTATTTGTATTATGTTTTAAACTGACTTTGTTAACGTGTTTCCTGTTGTTATTGTTTAATACTGTAACCCTTGTTAGCCACCTCGGGACTGTCTCGTGCTGAGAGCCATCGTATAAATTTAATAAAATAAATAAATAAATATTCAGTGACCAGGCACTCAGCTTAGCAGACCGTCTGCTGCATCTGACAGTTTGGTTTTTCAAAATACAGGTTAGCCCTGCCGTGGTGGCCCAAGAGATGTCTGTATCGGATACAGATGTATCCGAAGTATCTTGGACTGACAATGGAACTTTCAATCTATCTGAGGGAAATACTCCACAGACAGATACTTCTGATGGTATGTGATGCTTCCTTCAAGGCTTCGGGTTTTTTAAAATGCGGGTGGGTGGGATTTGCACAGACAAGGCTTCTGCAGTCTCCGATCTCCTTGGCTTGGGTCCCACATCAAATCTCTGCTGACAGAAGGGATTCCCGTCAGTGGAACAGGATCTCCTTATCCCTCCTGTCCTGCTGCAAGCCAGAATCCCCACCCCGCACTGCTCCTGAGGGCAGGGGACCCCCTACCCCCAGAACACCCTGAGGTCTGAAGCGGGAGGGAGGAATTGGTGAAAGTCGCCCCGCTTCTGTTAATAGCAACTTCCTGCACAATGCCAGCCGGTGTTCCCTCTAAGCTGAGTTAGTGTGAGCTAGCTCACAGTTTTTTAGCCTCCGGCTCACACATTTTTGTCTCAGCTCAGGAAGGAGGGCTCCGGAGCAAACTGATTTATGCAGGGGCCAAATCGCTAGCTCACAACTTTAATGCCAGTAGCTCACCAAGTAGGATATTTGCTCACAAGACTCCACAGCTTAGAGGGAACATTGAATGCCACCCGTTGTCTAAAATACACCTTAGGATGTGTCATAGAATCCAAAGTTCAGCGCTGATACTTTTATAAAATGCTTATCCTACATATGTGCACTTAACTTTTGGGTTTAAAATGAGCATGGGTGGGATGTGCAAAAGCACCATTTCTCCCCTCCCCCATCCATCTGTCCAATATTTCCCAGTCTGTGTCGATGTTCAGTGTTATCCTGTAGGAACAAAGTGGCGGCGGCGGTGGTGGTTTCCTCCTCCCTGACAGCCTTTTCTGTTGATTACTGAATAGATTTTGACCGGCCAAGTGACCACGAGGAAGCGTTTGCGAAAGAGCTTTTGGAATTCCCGTCTGTGGAAAATGGCGCAGGAACAAACGACGAGGACGATTTGAGCATCGGCCTGCCCGTGCCGCGACATGGGGGGAGGGACCGCTGCCCTGCCGTGTCTTCCCAGCAGGAGGGGCTCTCTGCAGCAGGTCTCTCCTTGCCTCTGCTCAACAGCCAGGCCTTCAGCTTGGTCCAGGCCATGGCCTCCGATGTGGTGGCCTCCGCGGTGTCAGCCGCCGTCAGAGACCAGCTGCAGTCCATGCAGGCAGGCCCAGACTTAAACGAAGAGACGGACTCAGAGGGAGGGGATGACTTTGAACTGCTGGACCAGTCGGAGCTGGAGCAGATCGAAAGTGAACTGGGCCTTGCGAAAGGCCAAGAGGCAGAGCCCCAAGAGAAGAAGTTCTCCGGCTTCCTGTCTAACTTGCTTGGGAGCCATTAATGTGGAAACTGGAGCTGCTTAACAATATAGTGAGAACAAAATATTATAGGCAACGTGAAAAATGCAAAAAGGAAAATGACTAGCTGTGAGCTTTAACTATTATTATTCTAGATGTGCTGTAACGTTCTTGATGCTGGGTGCACTAACTTGTTACAGATCTGTTGATGCTGATAGTTTTGTTTCTCATAGCGATGCCATAGAAATGAAATGGAGAAAAAAAAATCCCATTATTCTGTCTCAGAGGAATTTAAGAAACAAATTTTTTTTGTTAAAAAAAAGATTAAAATTGCCAAATGTAGCACCCTCCAGGCTTGAACCAAATCCTCTTCACCTCCTATCTGTTTACTCTGACGTTTCAAGCATCGACGCACCAGTGAAACTACACACCGGAACCGAGAAGCCGTCATGTCCTGGCTGCTGCCATAGCGGACGATGGCAACCCTCCGAAGAAAATGGACGTGTCATAGGTTCACTGACCCTGAACACTGTACCAAATGGCATCTCCAAGTGTCTGGATCCATACGTTGTCCCAACTCTGTTCCTCTGGCTTGTGTTACCCCATTTGAACTCCCAGAGGTTCTCCTAGGTAGGATAGGGCGATGACATTTCCAGGTTGCATCCATTCTATAGGCCTTGTAGCCCGACAAAATGGCATGCCTTCGTACTTCCACGTACCTTCTATCATTTTGTATTGGACTGCAAGGTCAGAAGTATACATGCCATCAGTAGATAGTCCGTATATATGCATTGGCATGGGGTGGAGGACAGTTGGGCAAATCTTCTTACAGTCTCCTCGCCTGCCTTTTCCATCACGGCTGTATTCTTTTGTCCTAGAATATTAGAAGTGACAATCATAGACTGCTGCTGTGGAAGAAATTTGAAATATTCCTGATATAAAAGATGGCGCCATCCGGTTTGAACACCTTGTGTGCTCTGTGGCTGACTTTGGGTCCTCGTAAACCATGCCACCGACTTAATTTTTCTAAGCTTTGTGATTCAGCTTTTAAAACTGAGGGTAAGAGGCAGTGCCTTATCAGGGTTAACCAAAGTTTAGAGGGGAAAAATAACTGCTAGAGTTTGTAGTGTCGTATTAAGGAGCTGCGGTGGCTCAAGTGGTTAAGACGCTGAACTGCAGGCTGTGGAAGGTCAGCGGTTCAAGACCCGGGTGCCGCAAGACAGGGTGAGCTCCTGTCTCTAGTTCCAGCTCCTGCCAACCTAGCAGTTCGAAAGCAAGAAATTGCAAGTAGATAAATAGGGACCACTTCGGTGGGAAGGGAACAGCGTTCCGTGCGCCTTGGTGTTTAGTCATGCCGGCCACATGACCACGGAAACGTCTTCGGACAGCGCTGGCTCTTCGGCTTTGAAACGGAGATGAGCACCACATCCCGAGAGTCGGACTCGACTGGCTTTCGAGCAAGGGAACCTTTACCTTTATTAAGTAGCCAGCAAATGGAGGGACCATTTCATCTCTTTTGACTAACTCTCAAAACTCTTGCAGATTTTTTCCTAGCATTCTGGCAGGCAGACACAGTTTGACCCTCGGAAATACAGCCCGGTTTATAGAGTGATCTGCTCTTCCATCTTAGCTGCAGCGTATCATTTTGTCACCGGATAACCTCAGCAAAAGCTTACCTGTGGAAACCGACTTCATCTCTTCCCCCCCCCCCCCCCCAAACAATTGCATCAGGTCTCTCGCTGAAGGAGCATCGTGCTCGGTATCCTCCTTTCCAAAGCCACAAAGAGCGTGGTCGTCATACATATCAGATGCAGAAGTGGCGTAAATGGGCTGTGAGGTAACAACCCAGAGGACAAAGGGGACCAGGGGAGTTTTGCCATGGCTTTCCATTAATCAAGCTAGTGCTGCCGTTCTTTAGCCTAGAATCACGTGGGTGGAGTCAGGTTTTCAGTTCCCCCAGATTACGAGACCCTGATCTGATCCTAAGCATAGATTTGGTCTGAAGCAGCAGAACAAAGTTTGATCCCAATGGCACTTTTTATCCTGGGTATATGCTTCAGTGTGCACACACAGAAAAGCTGATGCCCAGAATAAAACTTTGTTGGCCTTAAAGGTGCCTCTGGACTCGAACTGTGTTCTTCTGATCCTGAGCATGTTTACTCAGAAACGGAATCATCCTTACTTCCTCGTCTCTGCAAAAACAGTACTTCTACAAGCTTCTGACCGTTGTCACTGCTGGTTGGATATGTCCCCACAATACAGGATTAGGTCTCTCAATTTTTGTGATTCTGACTTTGGTAACATTGGGCAGTTCCCTCCTATGTTTGGTTTCCCCCCTCGCTAAAGTTCTTGATGAAGGAGTCGGGGGATGTAGGGAAGTCCTTTCATCCTTATCAGTGCCGTTCTCAGGAGGTACCCGGGGACGGGGAGCAGCCGGGCCCCCTGTTAAAGGTGCGTGTCCTTTCTCTGTGGCGACGGCTGCTGCTGCTGCTCTAGAAGAGAGCAGGGAAGGGGAGTGCTTGGTGGAGCACTTCCCCAGTTGTGTTGTAACTGTGCACTTTATTTGTTTGGGGGGGGGGGGTTGTCTTGTTTGTTTGTTCTGGAGAAATGTTTCAGGAGGTTTCCAAACTCTGTGGTACTCTTCTAGGAATTTTGAGTTCTGTTTGGCTTCGAAAGCAGTTATTGGGGAGGCTTTTGCTGCTTGAGACTTCTTGTAAAACCATCTGCTTTCCGATATAAAGGTAGAAAAGTGCAATCCTGATTAAGAATAAAGCCCCCGTCCTGAAAATGTTTGTCTTGTGTAGCTGCACTTGTTTCTGTTCTCCATACTCTCTGGTCTAAGGACCTGCACAAGATCAAGGGATTTCTGACCGTCCCCCCCCCCCTTTCAAGAGTGACTCCCCCCCCCATGACAAACCACAAAGTGCTTTTCAATTTCCTTTTCGCTTCAGTGGTGAACTCCTCCTTTAGCAACACAAATGTAAAGCCCTGTTTGTTGTTCAGATCTCTCGGCCATAAAGAAGACGTATAAATATATTGATCTCCACTTATTTGATATTTTAAGTTTTCTGCAGCATTATAATTGTACTACTCCAGCCAGGGCTTTGAAAATTGCCAGATTCTTATATCCATTATTTAGGTAGAAGCCCAGCACAGGTTCGAACATTTCAGATATCTCGTTGTTACATATTGGGATATTCAGCCTTGCCATCACATTGACTGCTTCTTCACTCCGAACAATTAGAAATGGCAATTGTTTCTTTAAATTTACTCAAGGATGTTCTACAGAACAGTGACTTTTGCTTTGCACTTGTCAATTATGGATCACTTTACAAATTGCAATTTCAGGAAGTTCATTCTGTGAGCACCCTAATTCTCTGCAGATGTAGGTTCAGAGCTGCATCTTTATGTCAGAAATTACTTTTTTCTACTGTAAACAGATAAGCATTAATTATGAGTATTCGTGACTGCTCTGACTTTCTGAATGCTGCTCTGTAGATGAAAATCTACGACTTCCAAAAACGATGCTTGGAGCAAATTCCCCATAGCTCGTAAGACGGTGCAGTGGGAACTGCTTGGACGTGTGTACTCATGAGCCATGCCCGCTTTCGGCAGTACGCAGTCTTCCTTCACTGTACCAGGTATTATGTATTATACAATAAGATATAATACACTCCTCTCACTTCAGGCACAAGAGTGCATGCGCTATAAAACTTTTAATGCAGTATCTGTTCCACAGGGTTCCCAACATAGCTGATTAACAGTACAGTCCTATGCTGAGTTAATCCAGTCTAAGTCCATTGATTTCAATAGGTTGAAGTCGTTTCGGTGAGGATTACGCAGTAAGGGTTCCTAAGCATATTTGAAAGTGAGGCTCTTCGGATGCATTTGGGAAGTGAGCGCTGGCTCACAAGAACCAATTGTGGAATCAGTTCTAAGGACTTTAACCCCCCTAGTTTACTCAGAGTGAAGCATACAGACTTGGAATTCAGTGTCACTAAAATCAGTGGGGCTTCCAAGTAAACCCAGTTAGGATTGGCCTTAAAGCCTGCATTGGTGCCAGCCACAGAGACTATGCAGGTGTAGGGTTGCAGTAGTGGTTTGAGGCTGGGTAATTTTGATAGACACACACAGTCTTCGTTACTAAGAGTTACTATTACTTATCAGTTCTGCTTGCGTAATGAATTGATGGAAACCACTCAAGAGACTCCCAGGTGAGTGTGGTCACATTTGCTCCTAGAAGGGTGCTTTTGCATCATGCGAACGCTTGCTGTCGATGTTGAACCCTTCTCCAGACAAAAGATTTAACACCTTTGGCATGCAAACAATTGGGTTGTTGCCCCCCCCCCAAGTTCTTCATGTCCTCTTCACCATCTAGTTACCTGCCCTAAGCCTTTTGCGGGGGCTCAGAAGTTAACCAAAATGTATGTTTTGATGGCCCGTGCATTTATTTTTTTTCCTTCTCACAAGAGAGCCATAAAAAGAAGCGACTTCACATAAGAGAAGCCATGTTGGATCAGGCCAATGGCCCATCCAGTCCAGCACTGGTGGATGCCCTGATGGTGTTTGGGTTTGGCCACTGAGTGGCCACCAGCGGGGCCAGAACTCCAGAAGCCTTCCCACAGTTGCCCTCCAAGACCAAGAAGACAGAGCATCACTGCCCCAGAGTGTTCCATCTACACCTTGTGGCTAATGGCCAGAGCTGGACCTCTGTTCCATATGTTCATCCAATCCCCTCTTGAAGCTGTCTGTGCTTGTAGCCACCACCACTTCCTGTGGCAGTGAATTCCATGTGTTAATTACTCTTTGTCAAAGAAGGAAAATAAAGGAAGTGACTGGTGAACATTGGTTTAATATAGATTGTACTTTGTTTTTGGTGTTTCTCAATCATAATACAGACATGGGTAGGGAGAGTAATGTATATAGGAGGGTTTAATCTAAACAGATATGCAGCTTAGCTGGAGTGCCAACTGACACGTTGAGCAGAACCCTTGGATCAAAGGGTTCTGAATGGAGTACTTTTGCCCCACTGAATTCAATGGAAGAGAGTCATGCACATGTTCCACTTTAGCTAGAACAGAACTTAAATGCTGGATCACAATGCTCATATGAGATTTTATTTAGAAACCTTTTAGGGGGACATACATAATCAAAAAATATCTAGCTAGTTCACTGTTTTAAGGCATCGACAAGGAAATAAGATTACAATTAGCGTGATGTGAAAAAATACAGGATTTCCCTTGACATCTGGCTAGACACACAATCGGATGTATCTTTAGAAATCTGCTTTCTTGATTTTAATTAGAAAACGGTGCATCACTGTCTATCTCGGATAACCAGAAACTGGAATTTTACAGAAGTTTTAAATCCTTTTAAGTGTTTCGCAGTACTTTACCTATCATTGTGACTGTTTCAGTTGGAACCATTTAATGTCTTTTTTTCTTTTGTAAATAGTCGTATTTCATGTTAACAGTACATTCATTGTCACATTTTGCTTTTTCTAATCTATATGAACCACTGGAAGTGTGGAGAGTCACAGAAAATAAAACATAATACTCTGAACTTATCTCCCCTGATACTTCCAGAGGTTTGCCACTTAAAGTTGTGTTTGTTCTGCTACTACAGTGGAGAAGACAGCTGGGAGGTGTAGGTAATCCGGGTTTAATGGGTTACTGAAAAAGGTGTCCATGGCTTTATTAAAGGAGAATTTAGGAAGCTTACAGTGCAATGCTGGGCAGAGTTACTCCAGTCTAAACCTATTGAAATTTGTGGGTTTGAGCCACAAACAAAATCTAATCTGAGATAAGGGGTGGTGGGAAGCCATCTAGTGGCCGTTTTTCTTACCAGAACTTCCATTCTAGTCTATCCTTGTTCTCTTTAACACAAGCACCAAAGTAGTTGTTTTTTTTTGTTTTGTTTTTTTTAAGAATTTTATTGGTTTATGCACAGGAAAGGGGAAAGGAAGGATACAAAAGTATATTAAAAAATTCCAATCTGGCATTCTGCATGCTTGTCTTCTCATTACAATTTCACAACTGCTTACATCTATCATTCTTATTATTCTTCATTTAATCTTATTTTCTCAGTACTTAAGTTTTAACCAGTCATAAAACGCCCTCCGTCCCATAAATTATTCTTCTTTTTCCTTTTAATATATTTGTCAACTTGTCCATTTCAGCACATTCCATAATCTTCAATATCAACTCATATAACGTTGGAATCTTCAATGTCCTCCATGTCGTTGCAAATAAAACACAAGCACCAAAGTTGAGTGCCTACCACCAAGGCAGTGAAACAGGTCACTGACATCTGTCCACCTAGTACATTTTGACCCTACCATTTCTCCAAGAAACTCAGATCGGTATGCATGATCCTCCCTTAGAACAACCCTTTGAGGTAGGTCAGGGTGGAAGCGCATAGCTAGCCCAAGGTCACCCGGTGAGCACCGTGTCAGAGGGGAGATTTGAATCAAGAAATCTCAGGTCCTCATTTGACCTGGGCACTACACTACACCAAGCACGCAAGGTCAGGGTTTCTACTTCTTTGTGGCAGTTCCTAGACCCCCTTCAAAGTCACCCAAATGCTGGTATGCAGAAA
>NW_015164716.1:0-6460 GCF_001447785.1 Gekko japonicus | reverse complement strand
TTTGTCTTCAGGATATTGGGAGCAGCCACAGGAAGGAGGTCAAGTGAATGAGGAAATTAGCCCTTCCAGAGCTCTTAGTATCTGGGAGGGAGGGTCTGAGTTGGGTGTGGAAACTTCCCAATCATTTATCTTCCCCACCCTGCTATTTCTTGTAGGCTCTCAGCTTACTTTAGGCCCCGGTCACACAGCAGAGTTGCCGTGGGAGAGGCATGGGAGTCCCGCGGATTTTCCGGGTGCGATCTCACCCCAACATCTGGGAAGCGCAGTGCTCCTGTGGCGAACCCGTGGCTCCCCGCTGAAGGTGCAGAGTTAAAAACTAGTACCTACGAGGTACTAGTTTCCTGAAACCGCGTTCCCGGTGGACTTACATGGCATCTGGCGCCCAGCGTTGTTTGTCTCCGCAGGTTGCGCAACAGCGCCCAACAGCGCATGCGCACAAAGAGCGATTGCTAGTGCGATCGTGTGGTGCGGCTTCTGTGCCGCGCTGCAGGATACCTGTCTGATCGGCATTTCCCCCGAACCACAGGACCTCGACCAGGATGTGTGCTCGGGCAGCCGCGCGTTAGTTTCCTCCGGGGCAATTAGCCATGCCTCCCCCCCATGATATCCGGCCCGTGTGACCGGGGCCTTAGATAAATATGTGGGGAGGTGGATTTTTTTTAATTGCCATCAAGTCACAGCCGACTTATGGAAACCTGGTAGGGTTTCCAAGGCAAGAGACGTTCAGAGGTGGTCTGCCATGGCCTGCCTCCGTGTCCTTGTGCTCCCGGTTTTCCTTAAAGGTCTCCCATCCAAATAGTAGCCAGGGCCTTCGGAGATCTGAAGAGATCTGGGCTATCCAGGTCAGGGTGGAAACTGGACAACAGATTTTACTCTTAGCTGGTTAACAGCTACTTCAGTCTTTCCGATCTGCTCAGAGTTTGTATTTTCTGCCAGTTGTATCTGGTCATGTACTCCCATTGTCCAATCACATTTATTTATTTGTAATTATGGAAACAATGTCAAAGGCAGTCCTACATTTAGGTAGGACTCATTGAAAATGTCCTTGTACAACTTATTTATTGCAGCTTCTATATACCAACACCTGAATCTGGGCCAGACAAGTTGAAGTTCTTCTAAAAAGAAAAGGGAGCCATGCTACGGACGTAGATCACATTTACTGCTGTAGCGAACTTAAACTCTGCCGCTTGTGAGTTTTGCTCTTGCTGTGGGTTAGGTTGCCCATTTCAGCTTTGGAAATTTCTGGAGATTTGGGAGCAGTGCCTGGGAAGATGAGGAAGCTCAGCAGAGTTGCGATGACACTCTAGGATTTCAGTTTCCATAGAGATCATCCTCCAAAGCGGCCATTTTCTCCAAGGGAGCTGATTGCTGTAGTCTGGAGTTGTTTTGTAATTCTGTTTGGAGCTCTGGCTTGGAGCTCCAGGTTTGCAGAAATCCAAGGGAAATTATATGCAAGATCCAGGTTTGCTTACAAGGAGATTTTAATAAGCAATGATCAAGCTCAGGAGGCTAAACTCCCATTGCACACACAGAGTGAAACTTAGCTAGACTTCGAGATGAAATGCATAGCTAAAACTAAGCATCTTCTATCCAAAGTGCTGGCTTCCAGTCAAGAAATCATTAATCGAGCTATCCCAAACATTGAGATGAGCCAGGCCATCTCGCACCTGGTGTCAAGTGGTGAGGGGAAACAAATCAGGCTTCCTAGATAAGAGCTGCTAACAAGCATGAGGGAGAACACCATTCTCTTGGGAGCGGCCTCATAGCTGTCCCTTCACAAAACTCAAGTCAACTAAAAGGTCATTCGTATCATCCTGTAACAAGATTCAGGTGGGTAGCTATGTTGAAGCAAAAGAACAAAGTTTGAGTCCAGTGGCACCTTAAACAAAGTTGCACACCTGCACAACTTTGTTGGTCTTAAAGGTGCCACTGGACTCCCAAGTTAAGCCTGTAACAAAGATGGAGTTGCAGAGGCTATACAAATTCCAGCTCCCGCACCGTGTTCCCTCTAAGCTGAGTTAATGTGAGCTAGCTCACAGTTTTTTAGCCTCTGGCTCACATTTTGTCTTCGCTCAGGAAGGATGGCTCCAGAGCAAACTAATTTAAGCAGTAGCCAAATGGCTCGCCCACAACATTAATGCCTGTAGCTCACAAAGTAGAAATTTTGCTCGCAAGACTCCACAGTTTAGAGGGAGCATTGCTGCAAGCACATGCTGGAAGCTGCATCAGAAAGCATAATATGAGGTTTTGTTCTTTGAGAGAGAACGAGGTATTTCTGATCCCAGGCCTCATGCCCTCTAACGCCAGAAATGCATGATAGGGGTGAAGCTACACCATTCCTTTCAGTCTGCCTTAATACTGGAGAAGTCCAGGAGAATAAGCAGGAAGGTCGGTCTTCTAGAAGAGATGAAGAAGAGGGGCTTTGTCGCTTAGGTCAGTTTGGAAGCCTTGTTTAGCAAACAACCCTAGGCGAAGCTGAGCTAGGAGTGCTGCAGGGGCCACAGGGGAGGGGGGGTCACAGGGCCAGCAAGCCCACACCACTTGCCACGGCCAAGGTCCAAATTCGGCAGCACCAATGGCCTGTCCAGGCATCAACCCACCAGGAACTTTCCCCTGTAAGCTGGGGTGGGGGGCTGGTCTGCCTCAATTGCCAGCAGGTGGGGGTTTTTTTTGGGGGGGGGGCTGTTGGCCTGGACAGAAGGTGAACTCATAACTAATACAATCAGAAACACAATAGGGGAGGGGACTATTCGGATAAGGACTGACTCAGCTGCCCTCTTGCAAGGGGATGCCTGAAATACAGAACTCCCTGCCCCTCAGGCTAGTAATGTCGAAAGGCTTACGCTGGGGAGAGCCTCCGCTCGGCATGCAGAAGGTCCCAGGTTCAGTCCCTGCTGGCCTCTCCAGTTAAAAGGTTCAGAAAGTAGGTGACGTGAAAGACCGGAGTCCCTAGAGCGCGGCTTCCAGTCAAAGCAGACAATACTGACCTCCCTAGATTAAAACCTGATTCAGGGTGAGGTGGCATCCTGTGGACACTTATGCCTAACGACCTATTTCATCCTGGGAACACCCTCTTGGTCTGTATCCTCCCACTCCACTCAGCCTCCGTTCAGGGCCTTCCTCGGGCTTAAGTGGCTGCCCCTCCTTAGGCCTGAAGGAGGCTTCTCAGGGCAGAGGAACTTCCTCCAGCCTAAGGTGCCGCCGACCAATTGAGGATGCCTCTGGGAAGGCACTTGCATCGAGACCCAGAAGCCTCCGCTGTGAGCAGCACGGGTGCCTGTCTTTGACCAAGTAGCAGGCGCCTCTGTCGTCTTAGGCCACATCAGAGCACTGGTCTGCCTTGCTTGGCATGCTCTCCTCTGGTCGGCAGGAATTCTTCTGCTTCTTAGAAGAAGAGATTGGATTTATACCCCGCCCTTCACTTGGAGTCTCAGAGCGGCTTACAAACTCCTTTCCCTTCCCCTCCCCACAACAGACACCCTGTGAGGTGGGTGGGGCTGAGAGAGCTCTGACAGAGACTGCTTTTTCAAGGACAGCTGTGCCAGAGCTTGTGACTGACCCAAGGTCACATCAGCAGGTGCAAGTGGAGGAGTGGGGACTCAAACCCGGTTCTCCTAGATTAGAGTCCGCGCACTTAACCACTGCACCAAACTGGCTCTCTAGGCTGTGGTCCTTTACCCAGGGGAGCCCAGACAGAGAGATCTAGACAAGGTGAACCTTTCCCCCATGACCCTTGGCTTCTTAAAACTTACCTGCATTTCTGTGAGGGCTGCTTTGTAGTTTTGCTACTTTCTAACATGGAAAACTGGCGTTCTCTCAACAAAATAGTTCCAGGTGGGTAGCTGTGTTTGTGTGCAGTAGGAGAGCCAGATTCCAGCCCCGTGGCCCCTTGAAGAAGAACAAGATTCTCAAGCTTTCGAGAGGCAAGGCTCCCATCCTTAAGGGGCGAGTCATCTGGAGTCTTTCTGTTCTTTCAACACAGTCCTAGGCACACTTTATCAAAAGTTTATCAGATCTCAGCCACAATAAACTCACTGTGACACACAGCATAAGCTTCGCGCTTTAATACAATAGCATGACTATAACTGTAGCAGTCAGTGTGCTGCCCTAAGCCTGCGTAGTGACTGAAATAAATACTTCAGATTTAAGTTCGTGTATTCTGATTAACAGGATATTTTTTCATTTACTGTTGTATCTCTAGAACAAAGTATGAGTCCAGTGGGGGCACCTTCAAGAACAACAAAGTTTTATTCAAGGCATGAGCTTTCATGTGCTTCCACACTTCTTCAGATAGAGTGAAACAGAATTTCCTCAACCATTACATAAAGGCAGAGGGGTGGTTAGTTGCCAGGAAGGGCTAGTTAAGAGTCAGGATGCATGAGTAACTGGGGGGTTATAGCTGGAATTGGATTAAGGCAGTCGGTAAGATCTGTGATGGATAGAGAACTGCCAGAAGTACAAGCTGGGTTTCGAACAGGTAGAGGAACAAGAGATCAAATTGCCAACATTCGCTGGATTATGGAGAAAGCAAGAGAGTACCAGAAAAATATCTACTTCTGCTTCATTGACTATGCTAAAGCTTTTGACTGCGTGGATCACAACAAACTATGGCAGGTCCTTAAAGAGACGGGAGTACCAGACCACCTCACATGTCTCTTGAGAAACCTGTATAAGGACCAAGAAGCGACAGTTAGAACCGGATATGGAACAACTGATTGGTTTAGCATAGGAAAAGGAGTACGACAAGGATGTATATTGTCACCTTGCTTATTTATATGCAGAGTATATCATGCGAAATGCTGGCCTCGTCCCCTGTGTTGCCGAAAGAGGTGCCTCGGGCACGACCAAGGGCAGAGGCCGGTGTTCGGCCGCCGGCAGTTGGGTCAGGGCTGAGGTATCCGGGGCCTCTGCCATGTCCAAGTCCTCGGGATCAGACATTCAGAGGTGGTTTGCCATGGCTTGTCTCTGTGTAGCAACCCTGGGATTCCATGGCGGTCTCCCACCCAGGATCGTGAAGACTTCACGTTCCTGGGATCCCAGATCACCGCAGACTGTGACAGCAGCCATGAAATTAAAAGACGCCTGGTCCTTGGGAGGAAAGCGATGGTGAACCTAAACAGCATGATCAAAAGTAGAGACATCACCCTGCCCACAAAAGTCCTCATGGTCAAAGCAATGGTATTCCCAGTAGTCATGTATGGCTACGAGAGTTGGACTATAAGGAAGGCCGAGCGCCGGAGAATAGATTCTTTTGAACTATGGTGCTGGAGAAGACTCTTGAGAGTCCCTTGGACTGCAAGAAGATCAAATCAGTCAATCCTCAAAGAAATCAACCCTGACTGTTCCCTGGAAGGCCAGATAATGAAACTGAAGCTCAAATACTTTGGCCACCCAATGAGAAGGGAGCACTCACTGGAGGAGAAGACCCTGATGCTGGGAAAGATGGAAGGTCAAAGAACACGGGGATGGCAAAGGATGAGATGGTTAGACAGTGTCATAGATGCAACAAACATGAAGTTGAGCAAACTTCAGAGGACGGCGGAAGACCGGAAGGCCTGGCGTGATCTGGTCCATGGGGTCACGAAGAGTCGGACTCGACTGTGCGACTGAACAACAAGAAGATCTGTGAATGGCAGTAAATTAGCATACAAATACAAGAGTTAAACAGATTTGAAAACAAAGTTTGAACCTGGTGGCACCTCCAAGACCAACAAAGTTCAATTCTGGGTATAAGCGAGATCAGAGAGACTTAGCATGTGTAGCTGCACACTTCTTCAGATACATTGAAACAGATTTCCTCAAATATTACATATAGGTGTGGGGGGTTAGTTGTCAGGAAGAGCTAATTGAAGACAAGATGCATAAGTAAGAAAGAAATACAGCTAAGATGACACATTTGGTAAGGCATGTAAACAGCAGCAAATTGGCATACAGATAATAAAGTTCACAACAGATGTGAGAACTAAGTTTTGAGTCCAGTGGCACCTTTAGGACAAAAGTTTAATTTCTGGGTATAAGTGAGAACTGACTCAGCATGTATAGTAAGAAGCTGATATCTCTGTTAAGTCCTGAGGGTTCCATTGTCCCGAGTGTTGTAATAAATTGTAACTCAACAATCTCCTGTTCTAGTCTGTTCCTGAAGTTCCTTTGTAACAAAACAGCTACTTTGAGGTTGTTCACTGAATGTCCTGGAAGGCTGAAATGTTCTACAGGTTTCTCAGTCTTGTGATTCCTAATGTCAGATTTGTGTCCATTTATCCTCTGGCATAGGCTTTGTCCTGTTTGTCCCATGTAGAGAACCAAAGGGCATTGTTGGCATTTAATGGCACATACAATGTTAGAAGATGAGCAAGTGAATGAGCCTCTGATGGTGTAGCTGATGTTGTTAGGTCCAGTAATTATGTTGTCTGGGTGTGTGTGGCAGCCAAGTAGGCATCTGAGTTTATTGCAAGCTCTGGTC
>NW_015164715.1:827071-828868 GCF_001447785.1 Gekko japonicus | reverse complement strand
GCTTTACAAGTGCAACCAGGGCTCAGCAGGAGATATGAGGTGGCGTAAAAGACCTCAGGCTGCGACCCTGGAGAGCTGCTGCCAGTTGGAGGAAATAAGGCTGTCCTCCATAGACCAGGGGTCTGATTCTTTATGAGGCAGCTGCATGTACTCGTTTTACCGTAATGTTCTACCATTCTTGCTAAGGAGGTAGATCAAAACTAGAAATATCCTGATGCCTCAATGATAGATCACCTTCATACATGCACAATTGCCTAAACTGACCCAGATAGGAAGCTCAACATGGAACAGTACTTCTGAGTCACTCCAAGCAGGATAGTTCACTAACACAGGTTCATCACCTGACCGCAAGTTCATCAAACATAAAATTTGCACTCAGCTGTGAGGGACCAAGTGTAAACAATCACATGATATACATATATATTAACAGGCTCCAAGTATACCAAGATGCCTAGGTCATGCTTAGCAGGGCTTTTTTGGAAAAAGGCAATTAAACAAAAAGAAGAGCCCTGCTGGATCAGACCAGAAGTCCTTCTGGTCCAGCATTCAGTTTCACACAGTGTCCAACCAGCTGCCCTGGAAGCCAAGGCCTCCCCCGACGCTTCCTCCTAGCACTGGTATTCAGAGATTCGCTCCTTCTGTATATGGAGGTTTCCTTTAATTACCACAGCTAGTATCTGCTGATGGATGTGTCGAACTAAGATGCTAAATTAACAGATGAATTAGAATGAGGTTTCACAAGCAGAGCTGAAAATGGTATTTGAAATTCTTCCTTTTAGAGAAGAAGAGAAGAGATTGGATTTATACCCCGGCCTTCACTTGGAGTCTCAGAGCGGCTTACAAACTCCTTTCCTTTCCCCTCCCCACAACAGACACCCTGTGAGGTGGGTGGGGCTGAGAGAGCTCTGACAGAAACTGCTCTTTCAAGAACAGCTCTGACAGAACTATGGCTTGCCCAAGGTCACCCAGCAGCTGCAAGTGGAGGAGTGGGGAATCAAACCCAGTTCTCCCAGATTAGAATCTGCACACTTAATCACTACACCAAACTGGCACTGCAAGAGTAGGGTTTTTTTATACTCCGCTTTTCTCTACCTTAATGAGTCTCAAAGCAGCTTACAATCACATTCCCTTCCTCTTCCCACAACAGGCATCAAATCTAAGTTACTGAAGGCTACCGATCTCTTTGGCATCAACTGTGAAAAATAGATGAATCTGCCTAATACCAAAAATCAGACCACTGGTCTATCTAGATCTGCCTTTTCTCATCTGATTAGCAGCAGCTCTTTAAGGACAGGCAGAGAAAGGTCTTCTCCAATACCTGCAGCAGCTCTTTAAGGACAGGCAGAGAAAGGTCTTCTCCAATACCTGTTATCTCATTATTTAAGCAAGAGATGCAAAAGAGTGATTGACACATGGAATTCACTGCCACAGGAGGTGGTGGCGGCTACAAGCATGGACAGCGAGAGGGAATTAGATAAGCACAAGGGGTGGACCTGCGATACTCGCGGGGGGTGGGTGGGGAGGGAGGCAGAGCTCCAAACGGAGCTCCAAAGTCAGAAGGCGGAGGAGGAAGCAGCAGGAGGCGGTAAGTCCCCCCCATCCTGCCGGTTCCTCCCCCGTTTTCCCCCGCTCGATCTGGGTGGACCTGCGATACTCGCGGGGGGTGGGTGGGGAGGGAGGCAGAGCTCCAAACGGAGCTCCAAAGTCAGAAGGCGGAGGAAAAAGCAGGAGGAGGAGGTAAGTCCCCCCCCATCCTGCCGGTTCCTCCCCCGTTCCCCCCTGCTCGATCTCCCCCCT
>NW_015164715.1:807729-824890 GCF_001447785.1 Gekko japonicus | reverse complement strand
ATTGTGATGATAGTTTGGTTGGTCGGAACAAAAAGGCGTCAATACTCTTCTTGGAATTTTTCTGTGGACCAACATGGCTACCTACAGTCTTCAAGGTAATATATATGAATGGCTTTGAGCACCCAATAGGTGCTTTTGGGGGGGGGGGCTGTTAAGTTGCAGCGGACTTAGAGGCCTTTCGTGGGGTTTTCAAGGCAAGAGACAAACAGATGGTTTCTCATTGCCTGCCTCTGCATAGCAACCCTGGACTTCCCTGATGGTCTCCCATCCAAGTACTAACCAAGGCTGACCTTGCTTAGCTTCCAAGATCTGATGAGACGGGGCTAGCCTGGGCTACCCAATTCAGGGTAAAAAAGTGCTATGCCCATGTTAAGTGTTATCGCCATGGTTCCAACCATCCTCTAAGGAGGCTCCCTCCAATTTCATTACAAAAAGCACCACTTAAACTGGAGGAAGGAAAGCTTAAAACTTTGCTCAGTGGAGTAGCTGTGTCCACCCTATTAACGTGACTTGGGTAACCCATTCAAATTCCATTTGGCACACACAGCTCTTTGCCTTGATAGATGACTGTGCCTTCAAGATACACTGGAACTTTTCAGACCTAGCCTTCTCCGTGCCTGAGAATCTGCATAAAGATCAGAGACCAGAAGCGAATGACCTATTTACTGCTGAGTTATGTCCTCTAGGACTAACAGGATACCCAATTACCAGCTCCAGCATAAACCTGAGCATTTGGGTGGCTTTTCACAGAACCCTTCCTCTCCCGCCCCCAGAAGCCCTGAAGTCAAATGTTTCAGACACTTGACTTGAGATTACAAATTCAAAAGAGGGTCTCTTGCAGCTCCTGAACACCCACCACCAATTTGGATGTCAAACAGGCACAGTTGAAGTCACGTTCTGAACATTGCAGGCTTTTAAAAGCCATATGGCTCAATGCCACAGGGAAATGAAAAATCTTTGGGAGAGAAGGGCTTTGTTTTACCCCAAAGCCCAATTTTTAAATAAATTAATCATCCAGCCCATCCGGAACAAACCCTTTCATTGTTGGGTATTTAAGCAAAGGGGTGGCCCCAGTGCCTGATGGGAGCTGAGGCTAGGGTCTATTAGCCAAATCTATTAGCATAAATATATCCCACCACCCTCAGAGGTGGGTGGAGGCCCCGCATTCCAGTTCACATTTAGCATGGAGAATGTCAGACATCTTGGCAGAGTCACAAACAGCAGTTGGTAATAAAAGACAGAGCATTGTCATTAAGTTTTCCAAGTTGTGCGATGTGTGCAAACGTGTACGTCTTTGCTTTTTGCATTGAACTCAACGTCTTCTTTGAGATCAGCCAAGAGAGAAGGCAGCAGGTTTCTATTAAAGAGACACACATGCAATTGGAATTATGCTCGAAAGTAAACATCTGCTCACACTCCGAATGTGGATACTTCAGCACGTCAGCTGAGGCTTGCATCTAAGTGCAAAACATCCCTCCACACACAAACATACCCTGGTTTCCACAAGCCTAAAATGACCGCCAGGCTTTCAAAATGCCATGTGCCAGCTCAAAGTGGTACTTCTTCAAGAACTGGGGATTATTCACAAGCTTTATGAAGCACAGGTTTATTAAGCAGAGTTCTGAAGTCAGAACCTCACCTGGTTCACAGCATTGCTGAGCTGAGGATTTAGATCGCCCTATTTGAAAGGCTTAGGGCTGTCAATAAAGCAGGTGACCCATGTGCAGGTGCTGGGACCTGCGGGAAGAATGAGAAGGCTCCAGTGAAGCTCTGCAGCTATGAAGGCCCAGACCAACCCAAGGGTCAGGCAGGAAGATGCTTCTTTTTACAGCCTTGTCTTCTCGTGACCTGTGCTTGTACATGACCGCTACCCTCATGCTGCTAGTGAATACTGGGAGCAAAAGCCAGCCAGAGCATAGGATGGCCCTGAGGGCTAAAGGGGAGGAGGAAGGTCACCCACTCTTCAGCCCCATTACAGGGAGTAGAGCTCCTTGAGCTCAGGGGACAAACAGTAGGGAAGTGCGGACATATACCCCCCCACCCCCAATTTCATTGCAGAGACTGGACAACTGCAGTCTCCTGGCTAGAAGATAGCAAAAGGTGAGGTAGTTGACCCCTTCTGAGCAGGCTCCAGGGAGCCCCCACAAGTGCCTCTGCAAGCCAGACACTTTTCAGTGTGAGCAGCGGGTTACTGAAGCAGCACCAGGGAGCCAGGACATGTGTGTGTGTGTGGGGGGGGGGGAGGTTCCTGCCCTTTTCCTCCCTGCTCTGTAAGCATTTTCACTGGTTCCCAGTTGTACTGGACTGATCAATGAAGCCACCTACAGTGGTAACAACTGCAGGGCTTGGCAGCTGGCTGCCCTAGACTGAAGCCTGCCCCCCCTAGCGGGTACATTCCCATCCTGTCCCTGACTGTCAACCTCCTATCTGCTTCTAAAAAAGCCGTCGTGTATGTTGAGAATTATTTGTTCAGGAAGCAAGCCAATAATGTACTTAAATATTTTATACCCAGCTTTTGTCCACAGTGGGGGACCCAAAGCAGTTTTAAAAACCCACCAAATAGAATTGGACAACTAATCAGCAACATAAAGAGAACTCAGGACAACTCCAGGGTGGGAGTATGTCCAACTGGGCCGGGTTCACTCAATATCACAGGTGGCAGGCCACTCCTGGCCACTCCCAGACCTTTAATTCCTGGATCGGGAAGGTAAACAGAAGCTCAGACTGGATTTTCTACTGTAAGCAAGCATGTTCTCCCCAAATAACTGCTGGACCCCTCAGGAGCTGCTTTTGTCTGCAATATATAAAATCTGGAGCCAGCCCCAGCCTTCAAGGCAAGGAAAGTGCAGCCCAGTTATGAGAGGCAGGCACATTTCAAGGCAAGGTTTGCTCCATTTGGCAGATGGTTTTAGGACCTTGCCTTCTTGATGCCATGAACACCTAATATGACCATCTATTGTTTAAAAGAAATCCAACAATTGTGTCCCAACTCAGTCTCCAACACAGCCTTCCTTGATCATTTGATTGTATACCCTACAGGAGTGGGCACCAGTCCTCTGGGCCGGGCCTCTCAGGTGGGCCACAGAACCCCTGTACAGCATGCATTTTTGGAAATATTTGCTGCACTGATGGCAAGGGTGCCATGCCTCCTCTACATGCCTCAAACAGCAGGATAACAGAGTGATTCCTTGTTCCTCACTAGTGAAGACTTCCTGGTGCTTGGCTCCTGTCCTTCGCTTCTTTTGGTCTGTTACCCATGATCCTGGCCTCAACATCCGTGAGCCCATAACTCCTTCTCTTCCTATCATATGGCTGGCAGCATGGGCCTTCTTGTCACGTGTTTACAGCTCAATGGGCCCCAAATCCAGACAAAACCACTGCCCTACACTACCAAAAACACAGTTTGGTAAGTTAAGTCACCATGTCTGGAAACAGCAATCCGTTTAAACCTGCTAAACAAACATGCCACCAAACTCAGTGCTCAGAAAAAAACGTAGAAGAAAAATCCATCAACACACAGAAATGTTTCCTGGTACTGGTGGACATTCCTAACACTCCTTCAACTTCCCAACAACTTTGTATGTATGCAAGTATAAGAGCCTGCAGGCTATGGCTCTAGAGCCAGATGACAACCAAATATGTCTCTTTATAAAATAAATCTCTAATGTAAGGTTTACTGGAGTGGTAGGTGCAATGCTAGAAAAACTAGCCTGTGAAAGGAATGGCGGGCAAAGATTTCTAAGGGCCTAAACTCAGTGCTAGGATCAGGTGAAGGCTGTAGAAGAGAGAAATCCAACATGAGACGGATTGATTTAATAAAGGAAGTCATGGCCTTCAATCTGCAAGACCTGAGCAAAGCCATTAATGATAGGATGTTTTGGAGTGTAAACTACGCATAGATTTATGCCTGTGCACTAAAACAACTGTGTGCGGTGCTACTGTGTATATGTGTTCATTGTTGTGAGATGTTGGTTGGTTGTGTCGCTTCTTAGCAAAGGACACTTGAACACCAGTGCTTGGGCTACAGAAACTTTCTGGATTATCAGCATGTCAGCCATTAGTAATGAGTATTTCCAGTTATGCCAATGAGCTCTTATATGGGCAGTCTGTGAAAGAAGAAGAGTTGGATTTATACCCCACCCTTCACCCAAAGTCTCAGAGCAGCTTACAATCTCCTTCCCTTCCTCTCCCCACAACAGACACCCTGTGAGGTAATGGGGCTGAGAGAGCTCTGAGAGAACTGGTCTTGAGAGAACAGCTCTAAGAGAGCTGTGACTGGCCCAAGGTCACCCAGCTGGCTGCATGTGGAGTGGGGAATCAAACCTGGTTCTCCAGATTAGAGTTCGCCACTCTTAACCACTACGCTGTAGATCTCTTGCTCTGAATTTTTACAAAGTTTTGCTCTTTAGTCATGAAAGGCTGCTGACCCCAGTGCAAGTACGGCAGTGTGCCATTCAAACACCTCCTTGGAGGTTGATACCAACAGTGTAGGAAAACTTTCTGTTGCCTGGCTGGCGTGTAGAACCTAAAGCTTCATACCTCACTTCAAAACTCCATACTTTTCGAGTTTTGCGCAGGGCCCATCTAAATAGAAGGTAAACACGCCTTTCCTCTCCTGAATGCCAAACTCTCCTTCGTGTGGCCAATCAAGTGAATAGTTGAGTCTTTGCAGCAAAGCACAACTGTGAGATAATGAGCTGCAGTCCTGAAGACTCAGCATTGTCGGTCAGATTCTTGAGTGTGTGTCACAGCCATGTACGGAGCCTGTGCAAATAGCAAACCTCTTTGCTGTTCACTAGTCTGAGCCAACTGACCAGATAGTTGTGGCCAAGGGAGCCTTTACAGTAAGCCACAAGGAGGAAAGAACGCCAGGAATATACAAACAGGCCTTTGCAAGGGCCTTCTTGAGGCCAGCGAGACCCAGAAGTGACAGAAGCCGCTCCAAATGGCAGCCAGCTGAGAGGGGATGCTTTGCCTTTCATAAAAACTTAATTATCCCCTTTCACTCCCCCCCCCTCGCTTTGGTTCCTGGCCCGGAACATGCAGAAGAACAGCCATGGACCTGCTAAGACTGCTGTCTCCACTCGTAATTAAGCACAGACGCTTATGCAAACATGTGCTTCCAATATCAAGCCGGAGGCGGCTGGTTGCAAGAGGGAGACACGCCAAACATCCTTTCAGTTGAGGATGGGGCTCCCGGCCGCCATAGCTGGGCTCAAGGAAGGGAAGGTACCTTTTCCTCTGAAACAGCACAGGCGGGGAGGGTTGAGCCTCCCCGATGATGGCGATCCTGGACACAAAGTCAAAGATGCATGCAAATAATTGCATGCGGCTGAGTTTTGAAAGTGAAATGAGCCTTGGCTACATCATTCCCCCCCCCCCCTCCTCCCCACAAAGGACTGATGGCTCTGTAAACAAACAGGCTTTTCATCTCCTGGCTGGGAGAGTGACTAGTTTCCTGCTAGGGGTGGGGGCTGCTTTTCCAGGGTTACAGCAGAGTTAAACACAGCTGGCGTTTTCCAGGGATCACAGGCAACAGACCAAAGCCTGTCAGGAACATGGCAATGCTGCAAGCTGCGTTCATTACCCAACTGACTCACCAAAGCAAGCTGCTGATAAAACGCCAAAAGGCTAGAGAGCAAGTCGGCTGGAGGAAATGGCCTCCACAGCTTCTCATGGGCAGGATCTCCAGGGCATGAACCACTGCCAGATCTTTAGCTGGATGCTTTTTCCTGTCCATATTGCAGCAAGTGTTTTGCTCCTACCTGGCACTGAGGCTGCTAACCTCCAGGTGGGGCTGGGAGGTCTCCTAGAATTTTGCCCTGTCTCCAGACTACAGAGATCAGCTTACCTAGAGAAATGGCAGCTGCAGAGAGTGCACCCTATAGAATTACATCCCAGTTGAGCTTACTCAAAAGGTACCCCCCAAATCTCCAGGAATTTGTCAGGATGGAGCTGGCAACCCTATTTGGCACAGAGATTTTACAGGTTCTGCAGTGAATTATGCCCTACAATCCTATGAGCAAGACTCCCCCCCCTTGTGAGTGCAGAAAGGTGGGATATAAGTTTTGCAAAATAAAAAATAAAGTTACAAGGCAGATTGTGTTAAATGTTGTGCGTGTGTAATCTTCATCTGTTTTAAATTGCTATAAATCACACTGAGCATCTGAGTTTGGTTGGGGGGAAAACAGGAAATACAAATAACTGTTATCAAGGGAACAATCTAACAGCAACTTGACCAAACTGCCTAAAAAGATTAACGATTGTTCTTTGTATGTGACAAATCCTGCCCTGGAAGGCATAAAGTAGGTGGGCACAGGGCAGAAATCAACTTCCAAGTGAATCTAGGAGGTGCAGCTTCATGCCCTCCCCTCTAATTCGACTGTCCATGAGATCTTTTGCAATTTCCTGGTATAAGATACATGGATAGCACATCAATTACAAAGGGCAGATGTTATCTTTCAAGGCAGCTCTTCTCTTTTAAACACTGAAGAACCAGTACCCAATCCTTACATCTCATGGCTTCAGCTTTCTTATTGGGGGGAGAGGGGAGGGGCCTTGATGTGCGTGCTATTTGCTGACATACGCCCAATGGATACCTTACAGTATGAGGTTCACAGTACAGTATAAAATCTCATGCAAGAAGAGGCACTTAATCGCTTCCTCGAGCCAGAATTCGAACTTGTCAACATACACATTTTTGTCCTGACACAAGCCCCGAACTCCTGGCAGGACCGTAACTGAAGCCAGAATTCCCCACTGGCAGCCATCTGGGCTGTAACTCTTTAAATGCCCCACTCTTGCTCCCAGCCACCACTAACAGTTACTAAAGGAGGAATCCTAATTAAGTGACAGATTGTCACCTCACATTTACCCTGCCTCACTAGGCATCCCTCTGAGAGTTGCCAGATAAAGCTGCTTTTCTTGGTCTATGCTGCAAAATCAGTCTTGAGGGTAGCTAGCACCAATCTCAGCACATCTGCACTAGGCCTGCTGCTGATTTTCAGTATAAGCTGCCATGACAAGAACCACCCTGAAACTGATGTAAATCTTTCATCAAGTGGCAGATCTATCAGTGAATTCCCAAGAGGAGGCTCGGGGCTCAAATATACTCCAAAATACTGTCCCTCTCATCCTAAATGTGTGCAAGTTAACTGCTGCTAACATTACTCATGAAAAATTTTTTTTTTATTTTTTTATTTTAAGCATTTTTACCCCCCCCTCCCCGCAAGCGGGCTCAGGGCGGCTTAAAGAGGGCGCGAGCCCATATATAAAACACTAAAATCACAATTTCAATTACAGTAAAACACTAATAACAATAATAAAGTGCTTTCAATCAAGATGGTCTTGAGTGGTTATTTTCCAACCGGCCCCATTGGGGTCTCGCTGTCCGGTTGCTCTTTCATACCAATCCACGTTGTTAAAATCACATGTGGCTGGGCATTCCCAGGGCGATCCCACGACCCGGTAGTATTGCCACCGTTGGTGGTGGTGGCAGAGGCAGCCCCTATGTGAAAGCCTGGCGGAAGAGCTCCGTCTTGCAGGCCCTGCGGAACTGCACAAGTTCTCTAGGTGCTTAAACCCACTTACCGATTATCCTGATCAGAGCTCAGTTCTGGTACTGAGAAACAGACTTGGCATGAGCCCGCTAGACAGAAAAAGGCAGCAGTTTTGATTACACTGGAGGGCTCAGCATTGCCAGGACTGCGCAGAGTCTGATTCGGAGCAAACTCACCCAGCAGTTTCAATCACAGAATCTTCCACGATTCACTGCAAGTATGGGATAACCATTAGGAGCAAAATCCACTGCTAATTAGAGATGAGTTGTGCAGGGATATCAAGAGAAAAGCTTGTGGAAGCCCATCCACAGAAGAGGCTGCCTCTGCATGGACTGTTATTCTTTCCCTGCCCTTTCTTACCAGCCTACGCAGAAGTGGGTAATTCTTCTGTCATCTGTGCCTCAGTTACCATCAGATTCTTCAACCACTGCTTACACAGCAGTGACTTGCCCTCAGAGGGGACTGTACATTACATTTCTGTAGGAGTTGGTGCTCTTGACTTGCCTCCCTCCAACTGGGAGATATGCTTAAAGCAGTCATTCAAAAACATAAAGGGGTGGTTGTTCAGAGGGAAGGTCATTCTTATACTACACTTCAGTTACAACAGTGAAGGAAACCTGCAGCTTCTGAAGTGTGAAAAACAGAGACCGGTTCTGAATTCACCACAGTAACTACTCTGGCAGTTTAACAATGGCCACACATCAATGCAAGCCCAATAGAGAAATCTCCACAAATGAAACGTATTAAGAATTCTTGCTTTGGGAATTCAATACTTAAAAAAAATGTTCAAGTCAGAAATCAGTTAGTACAAAAAATGCTTTCCAAATCTGTCCACAGGTCTGTTCTTGACCTCAGAACATTTCTGGAACCAGCAGGAAGACTTGCTTTGAAACGGTTTAGTAAATTAAGCTGTAAACTGTCGCCACGCATACGTCTCTCACCCAATTGTTCTGTTCCTTCACACTTATGTCACTCCTGTTCTGAACACCAGGCATGTTTCAGTAGCCAAGGTGTTCAGCAAAGACGTCATCCCTCAACAACCGTCAGGCACCCCTCCGTCACCTCCTCCTCCACCCCCATATTGAGGTAACAAGTTCTGTAATCTGGTAATTTGGGAACTTCTTTGTAGCTGGCACTCTAGTCATAGTATTCAGAGTTCCTTTTCTCAGCTGTTATCTCTGCCTGCAGTAGCAAGCTACCATAGCCACAGGATAGTATTATGGGATGGAGAGAGCTGCACAGGAAATGAGTCCTTATTTCCCCCAATGTTGTATCAACCTACACCGCAAAGTTCAGAGATGTGATGCCAAAGCTGCATTGGCGGTAAAGCTCTCCCTAACATGTTGCTCTAGTTTTGTTTCTAAGAACTCCCAGCAATATATATATATATCACAATAACTTCCCTTAGATAAGCTAAACATCAGTGGGGCGGAAAAGATGGAGAAATTTATTATTCTACACTTTTGCGAGGCACCTCTTGCTGACAGAAGCTTCTTGTCTACAGATGCTTTTCATAATACCGTTATACTCTGGTACAGTTACCTCAAGATACACCCCCCATACAGATACACACACTACCGATAAGCATGGTTGGATCTATACACGCAGCAGAATGAGGCACTGGAATCTACATGAGCGATACCACTTCCTGCAACTAGACTACTAGTAGAACAGACAGAAGAATGGCAAAAACCTCTTCCTTGTTAAGCTAGATTCACCCCTACACACACCAGGGAATTTTTTTTACATGAAGGATCAATTTAAAATGCCAACCCCGTATCCAATGTGAATTGATACAGTCCACTCTGCCACCTCAGGCTTTTATCACAGCATTTTTCTTTTCTGCCCACGTAGACCAGGCCATAAGACACCCATGTGAGGACGAAATGGAAAGGATGGGACAAAGACGGGACCAGACAGTTGAAAACAGGGCAAGGTTCAAACAGAAAGAAAACATGTGCGTAACTGAAGTGGTATATGTGCACTCTGGTATTTACTTCATTTACACCTTGCCTTTCTCAAGCACCTTACATTGTTCTTTCCTCCATTTTAACCTAACGTCCCTTTAAGGTAGATTAGGAAGAGAAGAGAGTGACTGGCTCAAGGTCACCCTGCGAACTTCTATGGCAGAGTGGAGATTTGAACCTGGGTCTTCCAGGTCCTAATTCAGCACTTCTACCACTACACCATGCTGCCATACTGGTACCCAACCTCAAAGCCAGTCTACTTTACTCTTACCATAAGCAAGATGCCAAAAATTCCTCCTCTCTGACAATTCCTTTCCATTGGGATGTTACATGACACTGCACAGCAATACTCACCTGAACACTAGCCCATGGTGACCAAGCACCTTACATTGTTCTTTCCTCCATTTTAACCTAACGTCCCTTTAAGGTAGATTAGGAAGAGAAGAGAGTGACTGGCTCAAGGTCACCCTGCGAACTTCCGTGGCAGAGTGGAGATTTGAACCTGGGTCTTCCAGGTCCTAGTTCAGCACTTCCACCACTACACCATGCTGCCATACTGGTACCCAACCTCAAAGCCAGTCTACTTTACTCTTACCACAAGCAAGATGCCAAAAATGCCTCCTCTCTGACAGTTCCTTTCCATTGGGATGTTACATGATACTGCACAGCACTACTCACCTGAACACTAGCCCATGGTGACTTTTCTTATCTCTGTCAACATCACAATGAAAGGGACTTGTGGGGAGAGAAAGAAGTGCTTGGAAAATGGGCCCAGCATGCCCTGACCCGGATAGTCCAGGCAAGCCTGATCTCGTCAGACCTCGGAAGCTAAGCAGGGCTGACCTTGGCAAGTATTTGGATGGGATTCCTCCAGAGAATACCAGGCCCTGGAGGCCAGAGGCAAGCTATCAAGCCACTTCTCTGAATGTCCTCCGTGACCCAGTAGGAGTTGCCAGAGGTTGCCATGATTTCCAGGCACGGGCACACACACACAGGGCCTGCAAGACGGAGCTCTTCCGCCAGGCTTTTGAGTAGGAGCCGCCGCTGCCACTGTACCACCACTGCACCGCTACCGCAAAGAGCGGGGATGCCATCGGGGTGCATGATGGCCCTGGGCCGAAGATCGGAAGGCAGTGTTGCCCTGGAACCTGCTTCGTTGTTCTGGGTCCATCTTCCAGAACCCATCTTGGAACTATGAACTTTCAGAGCACCAGCACTTTATTGTAATTTTGTATTGTTTTATCCTGCTTTTAACTGTTTTATCATGGCTTTGTGCCCTTATTGTTAGCCGCCCTGAGCCCATTGGGGAGGGCGGGATATAAATTTGAATAATAAATAAAAATGCAAAAATACCCCCCCTCAAAGCAAGAAGAAAAAGAAAGAAAATGAGCTTGACATGTCAATGGAAATCTCACTACAAGGATTTTGGTTTGGGGCAGCAAATAGACTGGCAACAGCACTATATAAAGGCTGACACCCAGCACAAGAAGCAGCCAGAAGTTTATTCCTGAGGGCCCCCCAATCCTTTTGAGATTGTTTAGAACACAGGTGTCAAACTCATTTGCTACAAGGCCTGAATCTGACATAAATGTCACTTGTTGGGCTGGGCCATGTGTGCCATGAAACGTAACACCAGGTGGGGATATAAACTTTATAGAAGACACTCAAAATACAAAGACGCTTAAAACATTAACACTCTTACAGTTGCCTACCCTCCCACTTCCACTGCCCACAACGCATTAGCATTGTGATAGTATTGTCAGCTATGCTGCCATGGGGGTTGGGGAGCTCGGTCTGTGTCTGGTTAATTGCTACTGCATTCCTTTCTGTGCTTTTTCTGCTTTGCGCCGAAATGCTTATCTATACAGATGTGCAGGAGGGAGTTTATTGTCTGGATTTTCCTAGGTGCTGTGGGAGAGTGCTGGTTCTCAGCTTTAGCTACCTAAAAGCCTCCAAGCTTTATCCCACGCGCGGTAGGGTGCCTAATTGGCCAGTGCTCTGGGGGGGGTGCATACGAATACCCTATATCCTATTATGCCCATGGGGCCGCCACCATTCTTAACAGTGCTTATGTTACTGCATCTATAGCTCTGCAATAAAAGTATTACCATTCCTGAATGCGTGTACTTCGTTGTTGGCTGTGGGTTCTGACAGGTATAAAGGTAAAGGTTCCCTTGCTTGAAAGCCAGTCGAGTCCGACTCTAGGGTTGCGGTGCTCATCTCTGTTTCAAAGCCGAAGAGCCAGCACTGTCTGAAGACGTTTCTGTGGTCATGTGGCCGGCATGACTAAACACCAAGGCACACGGAACGCTGTTAACCTTCCCACCAAAGTGGTACCTATTTATCTACCTGCAATTTCTTTCTTTCGAACTGCTAGGTTGGCAGGAGCTGGAACTAGAGATGGGAGCTCACTCCGTCATGCGGCAACTCCGGTCTCGATCTGCTGAACTTCCGACCTCCCACAGCCTGCAGTTCAGAGTCTTAACCACTTGAGCCACCGCAGCTCCTTTGTGACACTATACAGGGACATAATGCACAGTCTTTATCTGTCCTTATATATAAAAGCATTTTCACATGGCAACGTTCTATGCACGGCAAAATCCGTTGGCTCCCTGATGTGTCACTCACCAGGGGTCTGTAGCCACTGCCTGCATTGCCCTGCTGCGTCACCTAACTCCCGCCCACACAGCTGCCACCCAGCATCTTGCTCTCAGTCTGCAGGGAGCCGCTGGAGGGAATGGACACCCCAGTGGGCAGAGGCATAGGAACCCCAGGCCACTCCTGTTGGCGCCACGGCAGTTGGTGGTGGCCGAGGCTGACTTCAGGTCACCAGCCATCTTGTGACCGGACAGAGCATGGCGCGCTGCTGGGGTGGAGGGCACTGGAGGCAGTCCATGGGCCACCGCCACCCGGCCAGTCAGGGAGCCAAAGCCGGCCGGCTGAAAGTGCTGAGCCCAGAGGGTGGGGACAAGGAGGAGGAGGTGGCAATGGCAGAGGCCCCGCCCCGCCCCAGGCCGGCTGTGTGTGGGGCTGCTGCTGGGGCGGCAGCGTTTCCCGGGAGCCTCTGGGGAAGGCTCAAGTGCGCGCCCAGCTCCTCGGCGATGGAGTCACCAGAACACCGCAAGACTCCCAGCAAGCACGCAGAATGGATGAGTCTCCCTGCAGGGAACTTCTCCGCCCTGAAAGCCTAGCCCGACCTTGTGCCCGCCGTGCAGCTCTCCTGCGGCGTTCAGTGGCTATATTTCTTGCAGTGACGATTGGCTTGGCTGCCTCCTGCCCAAAGCCTGAGACCCCCCAGGAGCGCAGCTGGAGAGAGCAGGGGACCGGGCTGAGGAGATGCCCTGCTGAGGCTCCAGGGTGCCCCTCCGCAGCCTCTGTGAGCCATGTCTTCGCAAACACCCCCTCCAGCAGCTGATCCTCGACAATGAGTAGAAAGCAGGGGAAATGGGGGGGGGGATGTCTCACCTCTTTCTAGTGCTCGTTGAATTGTTTCTACAATGGGCCTTGCTCCTAGTCTGGCAATAAAGGTAATGACCAATTGCTTGTGGGCCGGATAAGAGCCCTGGACGGGCCAGTTCTGGCCCATGGGCTGTACGTTTGACACCCCTGGTTTAGAACAATGCTGTACAGAAAGTTAAACCACCCCCGCATCATAGATTACATAGGTTCCCCACCTTCTTGTCTTATGTTTTAATTACTGTTTGATGTGCTTTTAACATGCATTTAACCGTTTTTATAATGTTTTAAATGTGAACTGCCTTAAAGATCCTGACTGGGCAGAAAAGGTGGCCTACCAGTTTTGTAAACAACATAAAGTTCACAGTAATAGAAAGGGGTTAAAAGCAGACGTGAGGACCAAGCCTGTTCTTGCTGGGTCTGGAGGACAGGCAGGACCCACCCCGGAAGAGGCAGAGGGATCTGCTAATGCATCAGCAAGGAGAATCAGGTTTAGTCACACTGAAGTTCTTTATTTTTAAGAGCATCCTACAAAATCTCCTCAATAGATTGTGCTGACACTGGATGTGGGCGGCCTGGGTTCAAGCCCTGTTGACCCATTCATTCACTTAGTGCTATTCAGAGGTATTTTTACTTGTCCAGGGAAATGCTCATTGCCACTTTGGGGGCAGTTCCAGTTTGGCTGGAGATCCTGGAGGGTTGTTTTTTTTGTCATCTTCTGGGTGTGGAACAGCGGTCACTGGGTGTGTGTGTGTGGGGGGGGGAGGTATTTGTGAATTTCCAGCATTGTGCAGGGGGTTGGACTAGATGACCCTGGAGATCCCTTCCAACCCTATGATTCTATGAGGTCATGCTCTCACCTTGCATTTACCATCTGTAAAATGAGAACAGCGGCCTGCCTTGCAGGAAGTTTAAAAGGCCAGATGTGAGAAGTAGCAACACTATATAATGTAATAGTTACTTCAGTCTAAACCCACTGGAATAAATGGGCGTAGATGGGAGAAACTCTGCAAAGACTGCACTGTATGTAAGCACTTTTACTAACAGAGACACATGGTCTTAAGCAGAGGTCATTTCGGGGGGGATCGCGGTTCCCCCGGGTAAGGTACGGGGGCGGGGCACATGACGAAGCCCCGCCCCCTGCTTCCGGCCGCCCCACTTCCGGCCCTCATTCAGCCAGGAGGAGGCAGGAGAAGAGGGAGGGTAAGTAGCTTCCTCCCTGCCTCTCCCCACCCCTGCCTGCCTGGGGCCAGGGAGGGCCTTCGTGGGGCTTCCTTGCACTCCCGCCGGCCTTGCAGGTCCACCACCGGGCCCCTCATGGGGCTCGGCAGTGGAGCTGCAAGGCCGGCGGCAGCGGCCGGGTCCATTGGGGGCGGGGTGTGTGGCCTTATGACACACTTCCGGTGATGTCAGGGGGTGTGGCATATGCTAATGAGTTATGCTAATGAGTTCCCCCAGCTCTTTTTCTATGAAACGACCCCTGGTCTTAAGTAGCTGTGATGAATATGATGGAGCTTAACTGGCAGTACAATATTTAGTAACAAAGCAAGTTTGCAAAAAGTAGTAAGACTTCAAGGAACACGGTGATGGTGGGAGGGGGGGAGGAGAAGAACTTGCTCCTTTCTTCTAGCTGTTAATTCAGCTGGAAAAACTTTGTGCTTTTCAGATATGGCATATTTTGAAAAGTTGAGCCAAGTACACACAGCACAAGCTACACTTGAAATTAATGAGACTTAAAGCATTGATGAGAACTTCCAGTCACCTGACCACCAATTCTGAACAGCCTGTTCAGGAAAGCCTGAGAACATTCTGTGGATGAGGATTATTCCTTTTGCATCACCAGAAAGATTTCCTGCCTCTAAAGAAACATCAGCAAATAGCCACATGTGCAAAAAAATGGTTACCTCATGGCACGTTCCACTTTCAACAAAACAGCTACACCAATCACCTGTCTCCAGCCTTACCCCACTCCACCGTTCTAATGAACAGTAATCGTAGTTCATATGAACACACTGTAAACAACGTATGCTAAAGTCAGCTAAACAAAAATATCTTCAGGCCTCCAAAACTCATAGCACTGCTACTAAAGGTGTCATTGGCACAGTAGTACAGGTACTATCTCTCCCGTATAATACGTTTTGATTTCAATTAGCAAAATCCATCAATACATCCTAGTATCCTATGGGAAGCCTGCGAATTTTGAAAATATCTTTTGCCCTTGCAGGTAATGACAATGAGCTCTCTTAAAAATTTTTTTATAACATCTAGCCAGAGGAAGAGTTCTGGTGAAGTCAAAAGCATGCACACTGTTTGGGTCCTAATAAAAAGGTTATTACACTGATTGTGGCTTGTTTTGGGAGTTAGCTATTTGATTTAATCACTCTAGGAACAAGACTGAGCATTAAAGAACAAATTGGACAGTTTGGATTTGAAGTACTTTTCTCCCAAGGAGCTGGCTTCACTATAATTTATTTATTAATTAGATTTTTACCCCGCCCTTCCCGCCCGGGGTAGGCTCAGGGCAGCTTACAAGAGAACCATAGATAAAACAACAATATAAATTAATATAAATATTAGTATAAAATACTCAGTAAGTTATTAAAACCATTAACATAGCAATGGCGATGTGACTATAATAAGATAAGCAGTACCTCCACTATCAGGTGAAAGGTCCCGCAGGGCCCTGATCTCATCCAGAACTTCATTCCAGGAAGCAGGAGCAGCCGCAGAAAAAGCCCTAGTCCTAGTTGATACCAGTCTGTCCCACCCTCCCTGCCAGGGCAGGCTCAGGGCGGCTTACATAGAATGTATTGAACAACCAGGGCTATTTTTGGGCGGGAACACACAGGAATGGAGTTCCGGCTGGCTTCAGAGTTGGCCACACCCACTACAGCCAAAACCTCTGCGTGGGTGGCTACAGAGGGAAGGCCTGGAGAGCGACACCCCCCCAGTGACCCCAAGGCAGGTGGGCCGGGGGGTCCCTGGAAGGATCGGGGAGGCATTTAATTGCCTCCCCGTGCCTTCCCCGGCCTGTCCGAGGGCCGGCTTGCCCGGGCTCCCCGCAGCTGCTGGGCGCCAAAGGAAGACAGTTTAAACTGCCTTCCCTTCAAGGGGGGGCTTGCCTGGGCTCCCCATAGCCATAGGGCGCCCGGGCAAGCCAAGGGAAGGCACTTTAAATGGCCTCCCCTCCCCTCTAAGGGCCAGCTTGCCTGGGCTCCCCACAGCCGCGGAGCACCCAGGCAAGCCAAGAAAAGGCATAGGGGTGTGGCCTAATATGCTAATGTTTTGCTGGGTGTGGCCTATTATGCTAATGAGTTCCTGCTGGGCTTTTTCTAGAGAAAAAGCCCTGTGAACAACTATTGTCATCAGGGACTACATGCTCCCTTCCTGCTTGCCACCTGCATTTCACACTAGCAATACTCATAATGTGTTAGCACACATTAACATATCACACCGTTAAGAAGGATCAGCAGTTGAAGCACATGCCCATCCCAATTCGTCCTAAAGAAAGGTGACTAAAGCAAAAGATAGTGCTAAAAAGGAAGAACACCCAAATTTTGAGGTAACATGAGTAACAAAGCCTGCAGGCAGGGGTGGACCGGCCATTTCACTTAAAAGAGCATCTCCTAGTGGGCCACTGCCCTAGAGGGCTACTGGTGGTCAACTTTGCCAGCGGCTACTTGGCTCAGACAGCACTGGTAATCAGTGTCAGCTTGCCAACTGTCTCCTCCTGGACTGCTGCTGTTTTGTGGGATGAAGCAAAGGGTGAGCCCACTGTTGGCACCACTGAGTTCCCGTGAAGTGCTGGCTTGTAGCACCACAGGGGCTGCTACGCCACAGGGACCTACTCCAGGGCCTTTTTGACTTCCTAGTCTACTCCTGTCTGCAACAATATCCTTATTTGGGGGTTGGAGATGAACAAACATTCAGTTAATCCTTCTCATTATCATGGAACAGACGGAGATTATAGTGGGTCAGCATTCAGGTAACTGCCCTATGAGAGGCGCAAGAGATCAATGACAAATAATCAGAGGATCCATTTACTTGTGGAGAGGTGAGGCTGGTCCATTTATATGGCTTCTTTGTTAAAATGCAAGTCCCAGATACGGGCTTACAGGGCCTCTGTTGTACGCAGAGACTGAATATCTTAATGCAGTAACAGAACAAAGTTTGAGTCCA
>NW_015164715.1:803800-807561 GCF_001447785.1 Gekko japonicus | reverse complement strand
ACAATGAAATGGAAGTTACCAGTCCATACATATAGGTAGAGGGTGAGCAGTAAATTAGCATACAACATAATGAAGATGTTTAACAGATTCTAGGACCAAACAGGAATGATAAGCTTAGTATACATGGTTACCATTTGTCTGGGTTTAATTTGGGGGGGGGGAGAACATAGTGAAGGAAATAAATATGTCAAAATTGGAGCTAGATGGGCAGATGTATCCTCAATTGTGGAATGCTGAGAGTAGTTAACTGAGACCCTGCCATTATGTTCCATCCATCTCTCCTCAAGCATGGAGGTGACCTTACAGCTTTGCTGCCACATAACCCAAACAACACAATCACTGGACCTAACAACATCAATGGCACCATCTCAGGCTTATTCACATGCCCATCTTCTAACACTGTATATGCCATTAAATGCCAACAATGCCCTTTGGTTCTAAATATAAGGCAAACAGGTAAAACCCTACGCCAAAGGATAAATGGACACAAATTTGACAGCAAGTATGACAAGCCTGAGAAACCTGTTGGAGAACACTTCAACTTCTGAAGACATTCAATGGATAACCTCAAAGTAGCTGTTTTATTGCAAAAGAACTTCAGGAACAGCCTAGAAATTGCAAGTTATTACAGCACTCAGAACAATGGAATCCCTAGGACTTAACAGGGATATTGGTTTCCTATCTCACTACATATGCTAACCTCATTAAACATAAGAACATAAGAGAAGCCAATGTTGGATCAGGCCAATAGCCCATCCAGTCCACCACTCTTTCACACAGTGGCCAAAAATACCAGGTGATATCAGGAGGTCCAGCAGTGGGGCCAGGACACTAGGAGCCCTCACACTCCCCCCCAGCACCAAAAATACAGAGCATCACTTGCCCCGGAGTCCCTATCTATAGCTTGTGGCTAATAGCCACCAATGAACCTCTGCTCCATATACTTATCTAATTCCCTCTTGAAGCCGTCCATGCTTGTAGCTGCCACCACCTCCTGTGGCAGTGAATTCCATGTGTTAATCACTCTTTGGGTGAAGAAGTACTTCCTTTTATCTGTTCTAACCCGACCGCTCAGCAATTTCATGGAGCCCTTATATGCTTCACCAACCCCTAGAAAGGCCATACGTTCTCTATTTTATTTTCTTATGTGGAATAACAGATCACATAGTAGACTGTAATGTAACAAATAGCAGAGTGTAATATACTTTGGAATAGTAGATTTGAATGTATTTTTCTGGTTTGGGGACAGGTGAGATAACTCTACACAGCCAATCGCCCCCCCCTCAAAGAAGAATGTTTACTGCTCAACATTTACCTATATGTATAGACTGATAATTTCCATTTCATTGTATCTGAAGAAGTGTGCATGCACACAAAAGCTTACACCTTGAATAAAGCTTTGTTGGTCTTAAAGATGCCACTGGACTCAAACTTTGTTCTACTGCTTCAGACTAACACAGCTGCCCACCTGAATCTTAATGCAGTAATTATATTGCAAACCTAGAGTGTGACAGGCACTTCTCAGCAGCATCTACGCTAGTCATGAACTTGGCTAGCCAAACAGAACCACCAGCATGGGAACCACAATCAGTCAGCTTAGAATCATCAGCTTAGAATTTTGGGAGACATTTTTGGGGAGAAGCTAAAGAGTTTCCTTCTGAAACAAGCATCTTAATGTAAACAAGCAACATGTCTGCATTTAACCCAAATTTCACAATTCACATTAAGCACACACGTGAGGAAGCTTTTGCTAAATCTTAATTGAGAGCTGCAGATTCTTACAAGTGCTTTCATGCATTATACTAGAATTGCCTGCAAGTTTCTGTCACTATTTTTACTAACACGGGAGTACAGAAAGTAGAAGAGTCCCATGTTTAAAATCAAAAGGCCACCCTAACCAGCACAGGTTAAACACTTACACACTGCACAAAATGTGCCATTAGAAAGAAACCCAAATCACTCCAACGCAAAGCTATCCTGGCCAGACTGAATATTGAACCACGTTATCAACATATTCCACAGAGGACCATTGGAACAGAAATTTCACAGCCCAACTCACCCATTTGCAGTACAGCTTTATTTGGCAAGACTATCTCAGTGGACCATTTGTTTATAGTAGTGCTTGGGCACCAGATGTGCCATCAGCAAAACAAGTACAATCTACACTTGTGTGGGTCTCAAGGTGCAGTTGGAAAGCACCTGGAATGGCATCCTTGCTGAAGGTCTCGGTTTGGTCAGTGTCTGGCTAGGAATCTTACGCATGCCTGAGTTCTAGGACAGGTGAAAGGCAGGAGAAGCGCCATAAAATCAATTACCCTATTGGGTCCCTCAGCCTATCCCCAGAAGGAAAACTATTCTTGTCACAAGCTGTGAGTTAGGAGGAGGCACCGAATGAAAGAAGCTTCAAGGGCATGAGCAGGAATTAACGAGCAAGTGGCTTGGTCCCCCCCCCCCTCCACCCCACACAGGCAGATCGTGGCGAATGGGGAAAGGTCAAAACCAACTGGGCAGAAACCAGGACCACCAACAGGGGACCACACTTGAGGCTCTGAATTAGCCCACCGGACCTCCTTATCTCCAACAGACATCCCCTCCGACTGCAGATATGAAGCTAGACAAGGAAGGACCCGCGGGCGCCCCACGGTCTCGCCCGGAGTCTCCGGGTCGCAGCATCACCGCGTGCAGAACAGAAGAGGATGCCCCGGAGGACTGGACAAGCCTGGCTTTGGCATCGACACGGGGTGGGCAGCAGCGGACTGCCGCTACCGCCAAGGCAAGCTGGCCCGAGACTCAGGGAGGGGAACGGAGCGGTGGGGAGGAAAGCAGGCAAAGGAAGCACTTGAGGGTGTCTGTCGCCCCCCCCCCTTATTCCGCGGGGTGGAATAAGGACGACAGCCTCTCGTGGGTCTCGCCCGCCTCTCCTTTGTGGCACTGGCAAGGGAGCCGCTGCTGCCCAGTCCGGCATCAGGCACGCCCTCGGATCGGGGTCTGGGAAACGGAGAAGACAATGCGGGGCGCGGGGAGGTGGACGGCCACAGACGTTGCAGGCGCGCTGCTCGGTCCGGATCCAGCGCTGTTCCCGCCCCCCCCTACTGTCTGGGGGCTGCAGCCCCTCACTCACCCGCCTGGTGCGGGGCAAGGTGCCCCCCGAGGCCGCCAGCGCCCGTTCTAGCTCCGACGCCCGGTCCCCCAGGACGCCCGGCCCTCCCACACTCAGTGCCGCCACCGCCGTCGCCTCCCGCTCTGGCTGCCCGGGCCGGAGTCTCCGGAGTCTCCGCAGGGTCATGACCAGGCCGTGGGGAAAGGGGAAGGGGGCGGCTTCAACGCGGGGACCTATATGGACTCTTACCGGGGGCGGGGGCGGAGCATCGCAGAGGGCCCGCCCTCCCCAAACTAGACCCCGCCTCCTCTTTTCCCTCTGCTTGTTGAAAGGCCTCTCCGGACGAAGAGGGGATGCTTCGAAACCGGGGAAGCCACGCCCTTGCGGCTAGTCCCCGCCCACTGGCACGAGGGCGCCCCGCCTCCAACCGGGAAACCCGCCGCGTGGGGATGTTGCAGTTCGGAGAGGCGGAGAACTCTTATCTCGCGGGTGGCCTTTTCAAGGAGGCGACCCTTCCGCGCTTTCGCTTCCTGCCAGGGAAATTCCGAAACGTTAAGACACGTCACGCCAATCAACCCCGGTTAACTCCTCGGTATGGCGGTCGGCCCCCGTTTCACACGAGCTCCACCCTCTTCCAGTAAAGACAGAGCCCCCCTGCAGG
>NW_015164715.1:801166-803790 GCF_001447785.1 Gekko japonicus | reverse complement strand
AGTACAATGCTTGACAGTCTCGACGCCCATCCTTCCACCTTTGAAGCCACGGACGCCACAGTTCTCTTCAAGAGCCAGCGGCGGGGGCCGGGTTGACGGGGGTCGGGTGGGGAGGGGGGGCGCATGCAGAAGAGCTGCTGGAGCAACAGAAGACGCCCTCCTGGCTCAGGACTTTGCTGGTTTCAATTGTTTCAATTGTCTCAATTGTCTCCTTTCTGTAGGAGTTTTGCGGGGCTTCCGCAGCATGACCGCCTGAGGATGGGAAACCGGATCTGGATCTGTTTCTTAAATATGAAGGCGGCTATTGTGAAAACAGACAAAAACCACAGTTGCTTTGAAGTGAAAAAATACAAACGGCCTCAAAGATTATTTTTTTTTGTACTATTCTGTGGCAAGGCACTGAGATGGGAGGGGGAAAGAAAGATAATCATTTAAAATAATCCCTCTATACATTATTTAAGGGTAGTAGGATGCCTTGTGTGTGTGTGTATGAACAGGGTTAAAACAAGCTAAGAAAGAAATCGACCTGGTTAATTCATTTGTTGCACTCCGATACGTAAATTCTGTTAAAAATATGTCACGGGACTACAGATTTTAATTCGAATGCACGTTCCTTTCGTTGTAGGCTATAAAATATGTCTCTGTGGTAGCTTAGCGCCCTCTGCTGCCAACTCTTCTCAATTGCAGGGAAAATGTTCATATGGTCATAGAGAAGCCCTTACAAAGGTCCAGGATAAGTAACTATTTACTAACAGAAATAGAAGAGTTTTTTTCTGTTGCATCATCAGACTCCTTGACTAGATAAAGAAGATGCAACCAAGGAGTTCAGTGTACCCATGAATAACATGAAGCTCCCTTCTACTGAGTCAGACCCTTGATCTATCAAGGTCAGTATCGTCTACTCTGACCCATAATGGAACTGCAGGGTCCCAGGTAGAGGTCTTTCACATCACCTACTACCCAGCCCCATAGTCAGAGTGGATAACTTAATTAGATTACCCAACAGCATGTTGGATGGGGAGGTAGCTCTCTCTTTCCTTCCCCAGCCCTCCCACACAGGGCAGCGGGGGAGAGGCACATGGGGATCTGGCATTCTCCTGGGGTGGGGCAGGGCTCATCCATGGTGGGGGTTCAGCCCCAAATGCCCCACCATGACTACAGGCCTGCTACTACTTGATCCTTTTAAATGAAGATGCTAGGGATTGAGCCTAGGACCTTCTGCATGCAAACAAGGTGCTGTGTCTATAGGGGGAAAATGCCCTGCACTTTTAATAGCAGCTTAATGAGATGTTATTTACCTCCATGCCAAGAAATGCTTCAGCTGCCCATTTCCACACATTCAGGCGACTTACCAAAGGCTGTTATACTGCAGAGACAGGCGTAGAGTTCAGGGGGGGGGGCAGGGGCTACCTCCAAAATTTTCCAGGGAAGGTCTCAGCCTCCCCTGGGGCTTGGATGCTTGCAAAAAAACCTCCATCCCCCTTGGGCACTCACCATCAATGTTCTGTGGCGACCTCAGCAGGGTATAATGACACAGACTCCACCATTTTCTCCAGAGGAACTGATCTCTGCTACCTGAAGAGCAGTTTTAATTTTCAGTGATCTCCAGCCCTCACCTGGATATTGGCAACAATTGTTACCCAGGAAGAAATGGCTGGTTTGGAGGGTGGAGTCTATGGCATTGCACACGTCTGAGGTCCCACCCCTCCTCAAACCTCACCCTCTCCAGGCTCCACCCCTCAAAACTCCATGAATTTCCCAACCTGGAGTTGGCAACCCTATCTCCTTCCCAGCCAAGCATCACCTTCCATTATCTGCCCCTCTGATTTCAGCTTTACATCTCCTCCCCCCTCCCTCCTGGAGATCAGTTGTAATTCTGAGTGATTTCTACCCCTCTTCTGACATTGGCAACAGTGGTTCCCCAGAAGGGAATGGCTGGTTGGGAGGGTGGAATCTATGGCACTGTACCTGTCTGAGGTCCCACCCACCTAGGTTCCATCCCTCAAATCTCCAGGAATTTCCCACCTGGAGTTGGCAATCCTATCTCCTTCACAGCCTCCTCCCCCTCTTTCTTCAGCTTTCCATTCCCCCCCACACACACACCTGCAGCCTCTTCCATGCTCTGAAGCCCTGACTGCCACAGAGTCCACCATTTTCTCCAGGGGAACTGATCTCTACCCTCTGGAGAGCCGTTGTAATTCTGAGAGCCAGTTTGGTGTAGTGGTTAAGTGTGCGGACTCTAATCTGGGAGAACCGGATTTGATTCCCCACTCCTACACTTGCACCTGGCTGGATTACCTTGGGCAAGCCGTAGTTCTGATAAGAGCTGTTCTTGAAAAAGAGCAGTTCCTGTCAAGAGCTCTCTCAGCCCCACCTACCTCACAGGGTGTCTGTTGTGGGGAGGGGAAGTGAAAGGAGTTTTTAAGCTGCTCTGAGACACCTTTGGGTAGTGAAGGGTGGGGTATAAATCCAATCTCCTCTTCTCTTCTGAGTGATCTCCAGCCCTCACCTGGAGATTGGCAACAATAGTTTCCCAGGAGGAAAAGTAGTCTTTTTCTGCAATGGGGACCAAAGCAGCTTACATCATTCTCCTCTCCCCCTTTTGACTTGCACAACAACCCTGT
>NW_015164715.1:800611-801117 GCF_001447785.1 Gekko japonicus | reverse complement strand
ACCCTACGCTCAGTACAGGCCCCAGTGAGTTTCTCACAGAGGCCTACAAAGGGTTTCCTTCCTTTGTCTGAACCAAACTTGGTTGGCTACTGTGGCGAAACAGGCTCCAATTTACCACTCAGCTGTTTGCCTCCCACCCTCGTCCCATGCGCGTATCTCACTCCTTAAATTTGCTGCCATGAGTCACTGAATTGTCACTGCCTTTTTAGAGGGATGGTGAGACCCCTCTGGCCAAATCTCCATATTTGGAGATAGAATCCCCAATCTTTGGGGGATCCCTGGAAAGTTGGCAACCCAAGGGTCTGGCCTTTTCTTGCCTCCTTGGGCTACCCCCTCTCTTTGTTATTGTGCAGAGCAGGGGAGACTATGTGGTCAGAGCACAACACAGATTATTAGCCCAAATAAAAGAATTTATCTAACTATTCACACAGTTATGGGGCGTGCACACTCACTGTAGGAGTGTATGAACCAACACAGCATAAACCTACAGGGGTTAAACGCCATCC
>NW_015164715.1:773162-799913 GCF_001447785.1 Gekko japonicus | reverse complement strand
ACGCGGGCACGCTGGGGGTGAGGCCACGGTCATCCGAGGGAAAACTCTATGGTTTTCCCTCGGATGGTCGTGGCCCCGCCCCAGCATGCCCGGCGTGATCGCGTCACTTCTGGGTGACGTGGTTGCGACACGCGTGTGCTTCGCACGCGCGCACTCCAGGAGCGAGCCGGGAGTCCCCCGCTGCAGCAACAGTGAGTGATACCCCTGCAGGCCCCTCTGTGGAACTACAACTCAATTAAACCTTATGGGGGAACATTTTAAACAAAGAACCACAGCCATCTTACAAACACAGGTAACTGCCATTTCATGACACCTACCAACAGCCACTGAGGGAACAGTCCCACACGGGAGGCAAGCAGGAGAAGTGTCTTTGTCAAGAGAGAAAGCTGTTTGCCAGTAATTCTGACAGGGCACAGTGGCTGAAGGGGGAGTGGATGAGGAAGAGGAGCAGACCCAGCACCCGGCCAATGGCATGCGAGTACTCTTGTGTGGTGGCTGACGGGCCAATGGCTGAGGGAGTGCATGGAATGTTGCCACTCCAAAACAGAATTATTATAGAGAGGTAACATTTTTTTGCATACCTAAGCATATAGAAACCCCAATCTTATCAATGGGGTGTCCCTTTTTGCTGTCTTTCTGTGAGTATTTGAAAAAGGTTTGTTCATTTTGCTAGTGGAGGGAATAATTTACTATGGAAATGTTCCTAATCCTGGTTTGTTCATACAGGTGGGGTTTAAAAGGAGTGCTGTGAGCATCCCATCTATTGCTGACAAGTCCAGCACTAAGGACTAATTTGCAACACTTGTGTATTGCTGAGTATATGAACAAACAGGTGGCTGTGTGCGCAAAGTATGAAGAGTATTTTAAAAATCTGTCATGGCTCATTGATGCTTGCTATCGTCTGATGGTGCAGTCATCAGGTGGTGACTATGTACTTGTGTATGGATCCCCAGTATTCCTTCTCCGTCTGTTCAGTGTTTTAAAATTGGGATGTGAATCCTAATTCAGCCTTATAGGAAGAATTCAGTATTCCACTTTCTTTAGTATCCCCCACTTTCCTAAGGAGTGTGGAATATTTTCTTAGAATTGGGGATGGATGGGGGAGGGGCTGGGAAAAGCTAACATTTCTTCAAAAGTGTAGTTGTGTCAGTTCAGTAGGTGAGTAACAGTCATTCCGTATTCAAAGGTAATGTGCTGCCAAATATGTTCTGGAGCAATTGTGGTACAGACTGGCTCTGTTCTCCCCAGAATTGTGAGCTGCTGCTGATTTTACATCTGTAGAGGAACCCTGTTCTAAGTCTGTCATAGTTAGTTTAACAACAGATCTCTGAAGCACTAATAGGCTTGACACAGCTGTCTACTCCTAAAGCCATATTGTAAGTAATGCTGAGTTCTGACTTGGAATGTATTCTGCAGTAGGCATATGGTTGGTTTTTTCTTTTTCTGTTCTTTTCTTTTCTTGCCCAGCTAACCATGGACTATCAATTGTATACACACAACATGTCTTTAGGTCAATTGTTGTTGAAGTGTGCTACAGAGACACACAGGGAAATTTTAGGAGAATTAATATGTGGGCTGTTTGTGTATTTTAAGGATCCCTTTGAGCTGTATAACATTTTAAAATATGGGGAGTAGATTAAAAAAAATCTATGTGCGTGTTGGACTAAGATTAGGGAGACCCAGGTTCGAATCTCCACTTGCCATAAAACTCACTGAGCCAATCGTCCTCTCTCAGCCTAACCCACCTCACAGGGTTGTTGTGAAGGTACACTGGAGGAGTGGAAATCCATGTATGCCTCCATCAGTTTTTTGAAGGAAGGGCAGGGAAAGTGCACTGAATAAACATTTATATCTTGGCAAATCGCTGTCAGGTTGGATCTGGCCTAAATTTCTGCAGGTATAAGGCGGGGGGCAATACCCCGCCCCTGTGGGAGCTCAAAACTTCTCCCCCAGATATTTTTCTGAGGGATGGGGAACCCCCATGAATACCTTGGGGGAGATTGTTCTCCTTTGTGTGTGGGGGGGGGGATTGTCCAAAATCATTCTCCTTTAAACCCATAAAAATCTAGGTGGGATCCAGCCATTGAGATTACGATAATGTTGGACAGGATCAATATTTTTCATGCTCTTTTGCATTTAGGCCCCCAGCAAAGCCTGCCTGATTGAAAGTGAATGATTTTTAAATAATTCAAAAGTTGATTGTTAGTTTAAAACATTTAAGCTGTTTCAGGCAGCTGGAGAAGAGGGGTAGATATTTTTTAAATAGTGAAGAGATGCTCGAATTTCCAAGATGCCTGGCCTCTGCAGTTGGTTGCATGCAAACTATGTACATATTTTTGGTGTCTTTCCAGTATCTGGTATGTGTGGCAAAGTGACTGTAACAAAGATGATAGGACCAAAGCCAGCCACTGCTTCAAAGCCTGCGGTGGAAAGCAGCCATTGGCCTGTTGGCCAAAACTGGTCTTGGGCCAGTCATGCCGTCCTTCAGCCTAACCTACCTCACAGGGTGGTTGTTGGAATACAGTAATCTGCTGCCTGAGCTCATTGGAAGAAAGGCAGGATAAAAAGGTGATAGATGAATAGTTAAGCATCACTTGCTCCGTGGAGGTGGCCTAGCAGTTCTGTTGACATCTTCACAAAGCATTTTCTCTGCTCAGGCTCAGCAGCTGGTCTTAATTTTTAGCAAGGAATGAAAGTATTGTCAAGAGCCAAATGCGTCTCAGTTAATAACAAGCGCAAACACTGGGCGTCTGGGGACAACTGGCCAGCAGCTGTAAGAGGACTGCACAAGGGTCTAATATTTTGTATTTCGGAAGTAACCCCCAGAGTGCTTTGAGTTATGCATACTTTTCGTCTTTAGGGTTTTTTGTTTTGCTTTTTGGAAAAGCCTTCCTTCAGAGGATGTTCAGAGGGATCTCCTTGTCCCACCCAGTGTTAAAAGGAAATAGCTGGGATTCCTTGTGCAGAGTCATTTGCGTGAATATGATGCACAAGCGTTATGGCTCAAAACAAAGAACAAAAAACACCATCTCCAAGCCCAGAATTTTAAACCAAGCTTCAATGAAGAACTTAGGAAAGGATATAGCTTTAATGCCCACGTACTGGCAAATCCTGAGCTTCTGCTTGGGCATTTCCGATAGTTTATCTTTCTAGCCCTGTTCCAAGTTACACTGAAAATGTGTGTATATCTTTTTGTAAGAAACAGCCATTACTCTTTCACTTTACAAATGAAACAGGGGCCCAGTAACTGGATAAATATGGGGTTTAAATCACCCGTACATTTATAAGTGTGTTGAACGTAACATGAGAATTTATCAATGTGTATAAAGAAAAATCAAGGGTACACTGTATTGCATGTGCATTTACTGTAACATCAACAGGGCTTCTGTATCCTATGTACAAGTGGTCCAGATCCACATCTTAGGTCATGGGCTTGGAATAGTCTGTGCAAATGAGCTACCACCACAACTTCAAACAGCAGGCCAGCTGGCTGGAATAGCCGAAAGAAGAAAGAGTAGAAGCAGTTGCTGGTTGTGTGCCAGAGCACATGCGCGCACAGGTGAGGCCATTGATGAAACTGAACAGAAGAAAATTCTCAAAATCAAGAGTCTGGTGACACATTAAAAACTGACAAAATTCAGGGAGAGGCGTTTGACTACTCGAACGCTTTCTCTAACAGTCAAGTATTTTTAAAACATTAACTTTATTAGAATACTTCAATAATTATCCACAAGTTTGATACTCACACAGACTGCAAGGGCAAAAGCCTTGCATGGCAAACAGCCAGATCGTATTGAAAGGGATGTTTGTTCACACAGTGGTGTGTCATTAAGGCAAAATCACTGGCGTAGTTCAAGATCTTGATTTAGTAATTCCAGGGGTATAGCTGTGTTAGTCTGTTGCATTATTGAACAAGAGTCTATTATCACTTTAATGACAAACAAGATTTTATTCCAGAGCTGGAATAAAATCTTGACAGTTCCACTGGACTCCTTTTAATATTATTAGTGGGCTAGCCATTAAAGCTACAGTGCAGAATGTGTTGTCTATCCATTTAGAATTACTGAGAAAATGTTCCACTGTGTAGTTACTGATTAGGAACTCTGATGTGTATCATTTGATTGGTGCAACACATACTGAAGTCCATCAATTCAGACAAAAAAGGTCTCACCATAATCTTCACTTTTAATATCAATTATTAAACACTTTTGTCCATTGCTTTTATATACATTGAGATAGATCAAGATGGGTAGCCATGTTAGTTTGTCTGTAGCAGTAGAAAAGAGCAAGAGTCCAGTAGCACCTTAAAGTCTAACAAAATTTGTGGTAGGGTATGAGCTTTTGTGAGTCACTGATCACTTCCTCAGAAACCTTGCCACAAATATACACTGAGAGTTGATTAGTTCTAATTAAGTTCCATGAAATATTGTTCTACAAGCAAAGTTGCATCAATTTGAATATACGATACAATTTAATATTAACGTATGCACTTGTCCACCAGAATAAAATGTGTATTGGTATAAGACTTCTCCTTGGTTTTTACCTAGAAAAAGTTGAACACAAGAAGCTGTCTTATACTAAATCCTCCTTCCTGATTCTTTTAATAGAAATTCCAGGTACCACTGAACAATCACCCCTCTCCTCCTAAAATATAATTAGTATTTTTAATATACTAAGATGTACTGTTACATTTTATTAAGACAAGTACTATCTAAACCCATTCCATGATAAAATATCCCCGCTTAAAATGCGGGTGTTTTAATTTTTAAAAATCCAGTTATTTTGACCATAGACCATCCTGGACTACATGTAAAGTCCGAATGTTATACATTGCTTTGAAGCTTGAACTGTGCTCCTTCAGAGGGTTCAATTCATTTCTCCATCAATTATTTCAAGATATAATGAGAGAATGAAAAAGTAAGAAGGGCACCATAAAAAGGGGTTCATAATTTCAGAGTCCATGTTAGTCTATTGCAGCAAAATAAAACAAATGTCCAGTGACATTAAAGTTTGTTCCAGCATAAGCTTTTGAGAGTCAGACCTCACTTCTATGACCCTCTGCAAAACTGGTAGATATCTGTTGGTTCATATGTTTCTATGAGCCTCTGCAAAACTGGTAGATATCTGTTGGTGGTGGGGGGTGAATTTCAGGAGGCAGAGCCCATCTTCCTGAGCATTTTAACAGAGGGAATATGCTTTTCTTACAATTAGTATGAGGTCAAACTGTTTTAGATTACCTGGTCTGTTAGGTTACCTTGCTCACACAAATGCAGATGCTGACCAGACCAAGAACACCTTAACATGATGTCTGAACAAACTCTCAGTCCTTCACTAAAAGATATGCAGCAACAGTCCAATACTTATCCACAAGAAGACTTGGGAGCGAAGATAAAAGGAATATAATGCATATTTGTATGCAAGATCTTTCCTTTAAAGTATCATGTGGTTCAGCTCCATCAATATTTAACAGTATATAGTTCAGAACTGAGGCCCAGATGGCAATTTCCTGCTTACATTTGAATTAAGCCCCCCCCTAATTCCATTTGGCTGGTGCTTGAAGATAGGTGAGCTGCCATAATGTTATTAAGGAATAAACAGGAGGAGGGGGAGCCTCACTCAAACATTTTATGTTCATGTGGACTAGCAACATGGTGAGGACTTTAATTACAGAAAATTGGATAAACAGGTTACTTAGCCTAATGCCAAAGAGGATCTGAAAGGGGAAGGGGAACTAATGAATTTTTAAAAAAATTATCATTAAAACACACTTCCCCCACCTTCGAGTCAGATAAGCTTGTTACAACTGCTGGCAGAGTTTTTTTTAAAAAAGCTTATTCTTCCCATTGACCTTCTGCTACACAAGGAGAAGGCTAAGTGGTCTTTAAGCCTTGAACGCTTTCATCTGGTAGCAAGGGATGAAGGGAACACAGGTTTTCAGTCCATATGCAGGAGCTGATTTCCCAGTCTTTAGATAAGAGTTTTGGGAAAGGGAACAAACCCTGAGATTTCCCACAGCTACTTTTTGCTCAAGCTATCATTGCGTTAAAGTGCAGCATGAACTGTGTTTATTCAGAACTAGGAAAGATTGAAGGTCAAAGAAGACGGGGACTGCAAAGGATTAGATGGTTAGACAGTGTCATAGATGCAACGAACATGAAATTGAGCAAATTTCAGAGGACGGCGGAAGACAGGAAGACCTGGAGTGATCTGGTCCATGGGGTTGCAAAGAGTCGGACTTGACTGTGCGACTGAACAACAACAACAAAGGAGTAAGGGCCATAGTGGGAAGAAATACAATGAGCTCTAGAAGGAAGCTCCAGGTGAGTGTCCCGGCTGTAGCTAGTGGGGTGGCAGAGGGAAGGGGAAAATAGAGGGAGGCAAGCCATGTTTATTTCCTTCTGCTTAGCTATAAGGCAGGGCTGTCTCAAGTCATTTTGCTGCCCCAAATGAGTAGTATGGGAGGACAGCCTCATGGTAGCAAGTATGGTTCCCTCCACCCCTGACTTATGTTGATTTGGGGTTATGCAGTGGCAGCTAAGGTAGAAAAGCACCTCCTCCTATGCTATATCTTCTGGGTTCCAAGGGTCTGGAAAGCGGTTCCATAGCCAGTTACAGGGTTGCCAACTCTGGGTTGGGAAATACCTGTAAATTTGAGGGGTAGAGCCTGGGGAGGGCAGGGTTTGGGGTGTGGAGGGACCTCAGCAGGGTATAATTCCATAGAGTCCATTGCCCAGAGCAGGACTACTCCTGAGGCCATTGTCCTGCTACAGCAGTCAGCAACACATCTGGAAACATTAAGCTCCTGTTTCCCTAACTTAAGATCTTCAGCCAACAAGACTTTGACTAGGGGATTCTTATCCTCAGGCAGGAATTTGACATACTGGGCCATCTGATCCCACAGGAACATTTGGTAACATCCCATAATTGCTGTGAAGTTTGAGACTTTCAGACCCACTCCCTCAGAAGAATAGACCTTCTGGCCAAGAGTGTCTAATTTCCTGCCCTCTCTGTTCATGGGCGATGACTGCACCCTGGCTTTGTGCCTGGATGGAATGACTTCCATCACCAGTGAATTGGCTTGGGGGTGCTGGAACAGCTAACCACAACCCTCCTTCTTGACCCTGTAGAGGCTCCCAACTTCTTAGCGGATGCTGGGATTGAAGCTCATTTTGTCCATATATCCCTGCTATATCAAGTATACCCTGTAACATTGGTTGGGCCACAGGACCTGAATCTGGCATGTGTAACACCTTCATGATAGGGTTGAATGGCTTGGGTTTGGAGGAGAGGTAGTCCACTCCAATGCCTTGGCCATGTGAATGAGTTATTCTGAACAAAGTTTAAGGGACTGTGGTAAATTTAATCTTAAAAATTGTCCATATGGAAGATTGTAACATAAATAAGGTGGATGAATATTTAAAATGCAATAGTGAATTTTTATCTTTGGCTTTACAAATGTCTTTACGAACACTTCATTCACACTATTCCTATGTACTTCTGTGTCCAAAAATGGAAGTACTGTCTTACTATGGTTGCAAGAAAACTTGATGTTTTCATGAATTGTATTAATCCAAGAAAAAAATGCTTCCAGTTTATCACCATCTGCAAAAAAATAAAGATGTCATCTATATAATGTTTGTAGAACAGTATCTCTTTGAAAAAAGGATTTCCCACCTGATGACAAATTATTGTATCTTCCAAAGAGATAACAAACTGGCTACACTGAGAGCAAGAGGACTATCCATTGCTACCCCCTTGATAATTCCGTTAGGAAAAAAGTAGGTGGTCTAATATTGCATGTGAATCTAATGCAATCCTTGCTTTCTCATGAGGAATACTAGTATATAGAGAAGTCACATCCATGGATACTCAAAGTGAGTTTTCAGGGACACTCATCCTCTCCACTTTAAATATAAAATCTTTAGTAGCTTTAATATAGGAGGGAGATTTACTAACAAAAAGCTTCAAAAGGAATCCACATACTGTGATAATGGTTCCAAAATTAAATTTGAACCTGAGACAATAGGTCTACCTGGTGGCGGGAAGCCATTTGTGTATTTTAGGCAACACATAAAAAATTGTCAGTCATAAAATACAGTAGTCGCAAATCATAAGAACATAAGAGACGCCAATGTTGGATCAGGCCAAAGGCCCATCTAGTCCAACACTCTGTCACACAGTGGCCAAAAATACCAGGTGCCATCAGGAGGTCCACCAGTGGGGCCAGGACATTAGAAGTCCTCCCACTGTTGGCCCCCCCAAGCACCAAGAAGTGATTGTTTTTGGTATCTCTCACATCTAGGCTTGACGCTTGCTCTTCATGACTGGTAACATGGAATGAGTTTCGGTTGGTCACGTGGGATGGGGAAGTAGTAAATAACTCCCTCCAGGAGTGTGTCGTTCCAGCTGCTTTGACAGAGGTGGTCATAAAGACCCCACCTGAAGAAGGCAAACCTGGACCCAAATGATTTAAGTACCACCTGGTGGCCAACATTCCATTATTTCAGCATGGTGCTTGAGATGGTGGTGGCCGTATAGCTTTAGGTCATCTCAGAGAAGACAGATTTTCTAGACTCACTTCAATCTAGATCTGGGTTTGGGACAAAAACAGCCTTGGTGACCCTGACTGATATTTACCGGGAGAGCGATGGGGGTGGGTGGGATGTGACCCTGTTAATTCTCCTGGACCTCTTGGGGGCTTTCAATACTATTGACCATGTTATCCTCACAGAGAACTGGGTACATGGGAAACAGAAGGCACTATGCTTCAGTAGCTCAGCCTCTGGCATTGACACTATAGGATCCTGCCAGGATCCATTTTGGCCCCCATTCTGCGTTTAACTGCATGGAACTGCTGAGATCAGCAGATTTGCAGTGCAGTGCCACTGTGATGACACCTACCTCTATTTTTCCTTAGCAGATGAGTTTGGTGGATCTGTGGCATTTCTGAACAGATGGCCTAAAGAAGGTATAGTATAGATGCAGGCTAATAAACTGAAGCTCAGTCCAGACAAAACTGATGTCAATGACAAAAGTGTTCAAGGACAAGTTTTAAGCAGCTGAAAATCTCTGGAGGAGAATAATAATGCACTCCCACATTCCGTCTTTTTCTAGCTCCACCATTCTCAACCAGGCAAAGATGTGGTTCATATGTGGGATGACGGTCTGCTGTTTATGACTTTGGTTGTAAAAACAGTAAGAAGATGTTCTGTTCCCTCCCAGAAGTCCACCCTTTTTACTAGCTACCCTTCCAGAACACTTGCATGGTACCATTTCTATAAATCCCTCAAAATCCACCTTTTTTTGAAGCCCCTGCCCCCTTCTGTCCTGAAATTCAGGCTAAACATAAGCAATTGGAAAGAATGCATACCCTTCCTTGATTATATCCCTGTCATTCCTTATGTCAAATTTTATATTGCTCTGTGTGTGTGTGTGTGTGTGTGTGTGTGTAAAGCAGGGGTTTTGAACTCATCTGTTACAAGGACCAGGTATGACGTAAATGGGACTTTGCAGGGCCAGGCCATGCCTGTCATAAAATGTAATGCCAGGTAGCAGAGATATAAACTGTATAAAAGATATAAACACAATTAAAGATTTTTTTTACTTAAAATACAAATATGCTTAAAACTCTTGCAATATTTTGTTTAACAGTCTTTGATAACCAACACCTCCCAAACCTCCCCCCCCACACCCAAGATGCATGCCTAAAATGGAAAGATGGGGGAATAGGGTTTGTCAATGCAATTTTGAAAATAAAACATCAAGAAAAAGCACAAGGATCACAGCAGAAACTAAAAATATAAACTAAAAATATAAAATGCTCTGAGCCTAGGAACATAAAATGACCGGGCACTGCAAGCTTCTCCCCTCACCTCCCACGCCTACTCAGAGTGGCAGTGGCTCTCCAGTGTAATGTCCCCCTTTGGATGTGGGTTCCCAGGTTAGAGTACCCACTCAGGCACCTATTCTCAGGTCCATTCAGCAGAGACAAGCTGGCTCAAAACATCAGCTCTGTATTTGCAAGGAGACAACTCTGGCAAGCAACAGCGTCAACTATATAAACACTGGAAAGTGAAACTTCTTGAGCTCCACTCCATTGAAATACATTGCAGCACAAAGTTGCAAAGAAAATGTGGAATGGGTTTCCCATTAAGGTCTTTGGGCTCAGATAGACTACTCTGAAACTGGAATGACAGCCAGCAGAGTGAAATGACAGTCCCTGGGAGTAGCAGAAGTGTTCTGGGATTGGAATGAGGGCCCCCAGAGTGGAATTCCATTCTCAGAATGCTGCTGCTACTCCCAGGGGCTGTCATTCCACTCTGCACCCTGTCATTCCAGTCCCAGAACAGAGATTCTACTGCTAGGGAGAGTCACTCCACTCTGGGGGCTGTCATTCCAGTCCCATAGTACTGTTTCTATTGCTGGAAACAATCCCAGAGTAGTCTACCTGGGTGCAGAGATCTTAATGGAAAAATCCATTCTGTATTTTCTTTGTAACTTTGCAAGCCCAGAAGAGCTTCCTGCCAAAGCAGGCAAAGACAAGGTGGGAACTTCTGCAGCCTCAAGCTTCAAAGGGGGAGGACAGGAGGGGGAGGAGAGGGGAATAAAAGAGCCGTGGGCCTGATTAAAGCCATGGGTGGTCCGGTTCTGGTTTGCAGGCCTTAAGTTTGACACCCCTGGTGTAAACTGCTGTTAAGCTGCAGCTGACTTATGGCAACCCCATGGGCCTTTCGAGGCAAGCGACTAACAGAGGTGGCTTGCCATTGTCTTCCTCTGAATAGCGACTTTGGAATTCCTTGGTGGTCTCCCATCCAAGTACTAACCAGAGCCAACCCTGATTAGCTTCTGAGATTTGATGGGATCAGGGCAGCCTGGGCCATCCAGGCCAGGGCAAAGGGTCACTGTAAATGGCTCTACACAAAGTACAATAATGTCCTTGTTGAGGTTAAATGTCACTCCTTTCCAGCAGATAATGGTGGAGTCTGACATAAGTTCAGAGGCTTTGTACCTAACAAACAGGTAAACACAGATGGGATTAATAGATCTCGGCAGACTGCTTAGTACATAGTACTTTTAAAACATGAAAGAATGTACAGCACTCCTCATGTGCTCCAACCACTAAGTTATTTGTCACTTCTGACTCACTGGGCAAAAGGGAGAACAGGAAGAGTGTTAACTGGGGTATCCCACAGCTGAAAGGGGGATGCTTGCCCCTTATTCTGGAAGCTTAATGGCATGCAAAAGTGAAGCAGAACTCCCACTTTTCATCCAGAAAAATCTGTGCCCAGAGGATCAAAATTTAGGGAAGCACAACATTTAGTGCACCAGGAACAGTAGCCTCAAACTTTCCATTTCTCCACAGAACATACTTGGGAGATGCACAACTTTGTCTCTGGCAGTATTATTTTAGGAGAGGAATGAAGCTGATGTGTAGTCCTTTCTGAAGCTGTTTTGACTGAAGATCTAGCGCGTGTTCAATTCTCACAACAGCAGTTGGACCACACGGCCTGCAAAAGTCTTCAAAAGGGTTTCTTCCTGCTCTTGCCAGGATCACTACACACAAATTCAATGTAATTCTGTTTTCAGTTGGCTGCCCCTTCCTTTTCACTTGAAAGTAGGTGCTCTGGAACACAGACTGGTCTTGGTGATGCATGTGCCCTTTGCAATGCCTCAAACTGCTTTTCAAATATTCAGTTTGATTCTGGCTAAGTGGACAGTAATAACCAAAACAGGGAAAAAGCCAGAAAACTCATGTGAATAAAAACAAATTTTTAATAATGTACAACAGAAAATTGGACAACCTCATTCTTATATTAAAACAGAAGATTTTTTCCCTATATTACACATATTTACATTTGCATACTGAGGAGGTAAAGTGTCTAAGTGGCTATTTTACAGTCTTTTTTTCTAATAAAACATACAAAACTTGAAACAAGTATAAAGGTCAAAGAACCAATGGGAGGAGGAGAAGAAAGAAGGGAAGAAGAAACAGACAAGTACCAAGAATGATCTGTTCTGAAGCCAGTGTACCACTTGCCAGAGACTAATAGCCCCAGCTGAGAACGTGGCCCTTCTACATGTGAAAAAAGACTACGGCATCGGAGCATGTCCTTCCCTTCCTTCTCCCCAGGAGCCCCCTAAAGACCTCCAAAATGCCAGTGTGGAGGCTGGGGAGCTCACATGGCCGAAGAGGCCCAGCATGGCACTATCTTGCACCAATTGGATTTCTTGCATCCCTGGAAGCACTGCCAACAGAAGGGACAGGGGAGGTTCTCCTCTCCTCACTGCAGCCCCGCCCCCCCCAGCTGTATGGGTTTATGTTCTTGTTGAGTCCCATGACCTCCAGAAGCAGCATTTCGGAGGTCTTGGGGAGGACAAGAAATAATCGCGTCATGGGCATCCTTGTTGTGTTATCCAAGTACATCCACCCTACAAACTCTCTTTCATTTGGGTTTTTGATGACACACCAGACTCTTCCAAGAAGCATCTGTTTGCTCCCTAACTGGAATATGTGAGCTGCGTAAGGTTGGGCTACTCAAAAAAAGAAAAGGGAAAAAAAAGCAGAGTGCTATACAATTGTGATTTCCCCCCTTTTTGTTTCTGAATACATTGGGAATGCATATATGGTAGGTAGTGCAAATTTGATGGTTTTAGTCAATTTATCACAGCAGCTACAGGTTTAATTTTTGAAATAACTGCAGCCTTCTCTTTTGGATTCACGGAGGAATGGATAAGAACAACAGTCCTGTGAATTAGGATTTCCATGCCAGAGTGTTTTGGTTTTTTTTAAAGCAGGTGAAGCAGAAAAATCTGCACTTTTCCAGGCTGGTGTAATTTGCAGTGTTGCATACTGCACCTGACAAAGCAGCTCTCACGTCTCACTGGACAGATAAATGTTATAGTACAGAAATGGCAGATCAGACGCACTTTTGGGACGTCCCAAATCAGCATCTACTGGAGACTTACCTTGCCGTGATGCAGCACATAGTATTTTTTTAGGCTGCTTAATACATTTAGTCTCACTGCTCCTTGATGTAGCTGCACACTGGCATTGAACAAAATTACTCCTAAGTTTTTTGCTGCAACCTTGCAACACTCTTTGGACAAAGGATGATGAAAAATGCTACATAGAAAAATTTCTGTCCTAGAGACCCACACATATATATATGCCTGATATGACTTTGAGCCAGAGTCTAAGTCAGATTATACCTTTTAGACTTTGAGGTGCAACACAATACTGCTGTCATCTCTTCATGTATTAGTCTACGTGTGGCTACAAGGGGAACATGTTAGCATAAGCCATTATGTAAATTTCAAACTGCTCTTACATGGAAGCATGTCTTGCTAATCTGATTGGAGCTTGTTTCTCAGTGCTCTGGATTGCAATGCCATAAAGGCAGAGGAAACAACAGAAAATGTGTTCCTAAAAAAAGAGGATGTATCACTTCAACCCCTTGGGTAGAATGTGCCCACGAATAGGATGGATTTTTCAGCAGCAGGTTAGTTGTACAGGTACATCAATCTTCACACTGCAGAGGCCAATAAACCTTCCCAAGAGAATGGCTCTAAAGGTGATTTTTACTCAGTGGGATCTATCCCTTTGTTTCATACTCACCTGTGTAACCCTCTTCTCCAACTACCCAATTACAACATTTAAATCCATAAGCATTGTTTTCACCTCCCAGTACTAGCCACCAAGTATACCATGTCATCTCGATAAAATTTCAAGGTGTCTTTCATCTTTGATCTGAGATGCAGGAATGGTTTAGCCAGCTGTGTCCCGTTGCTGGAGATATGCAGTAGCCTCTAGCTCAGAAACAATCAGAACAAAGTGACAGAGGAAGGCAAGTTTTACAGTCAAAAGCACAAACTCCACACACTCCTCCACGAATAAGAGTGCCTGAGATCTTTTAAAACACAGACTGGAGGAAGCAACAGCTCATTTCAACCCAAAAGGAGCAATTAAACTTGGCTCCAAAATACAATGCAACATCTCTTCAGCTTTATACACTGACACAGTTGAGGAAGGGCTGAAGGAGAGAACACACACACACACACACACAAAAACACACACAGAATGTTTTATAGTCTTAAAAAAAAAAGTCCTGCCTCTTTTGTCTTACCAAGCAGGATTCATGGTTTGAGCAGAAACAGTTCCAGTGTAAAACTGAGCTGTGAGCATTTTTTTAGAAGTTTTTTTTGCAGTGATTTCTTTATAAACAGAACGAGAGGTAATCATCGATTTTACTTCTCTTATAAAGAACAGTAAAAAAAGTTAAAATCCCAGCCCTCCCAATAAAATAATAATTAAAAAATAATCAAACCACTCCAGTTAAAAGTTATGGCTTCAAGAGTTATCTACCACAAACACCTGACCTAACCCATACACAATGGAGTTATTGATGCAGTATTTGCATCATAATACAGTCTCAGGCTGTTCCCTAAGCAAATGTGACAGCCAAATCAATCTTACCACCCCCTGATTATTCAACTGAAACAAAATACATGCAGTTAATCTGTTCTCATACCACCCCTCCCTCCCCTGCAAGTGACACATAACTGCTTCCAGAATATGGGAGACTATATATATATATATGTATATATATTTACACACACGCACACACTTTAAAAAACCCAGACTCATTTGCAGTGATCATTCCTTAATGGAGAAATCTTGCCTGGAAGCCTTTGAGTTATGTTTCCCCGGTTGCTTTTCTACAGGGAGGTGGATTGAAATTGTCCACAGAGGCCATGGCTGGTGACATGGACTGCCGGACAACGACTCGAGATAGCAAGAGGAAGGATGCAGGCTTAACTTGTAAGGGAAATTACAGCTGTTTCTATACAAATGCTAGAAGTGTCCGAGGTAAAATCGGGGAGTTGGAGTGCTTGGTGTCGGAGGGAAAAATAGACATTGTGGGTATTTCTGAAACTTGGTGGGATGAGGAAAATCAGTGGGACACAGTGATTCCCGGTTATATATTATATCGGAAGGATAGGGGGGGAAGGGTTGGAGGTGGGGTAGCTCTGTATGTCAGAGAGGGTATAAAGTCTAGAAAGATTGAGAGGCTAAGTGAATTGGATTCGCTTCTGGAAGTTCTATGGGTTGAAATAGGGGGGCCAAAAGGAAACTTAACACTGGGAGTTTGTTATCGCCCACCAGATCAAAAGATAGAGGAGGATTATAAAATGATGAATGCCTTAAAGATAGCAACTAGACAAAAACACTGTGTAATAATAGGTGATTTTAACTACCCACACATTGATTGGGTCAATATGTGTTCTAGTCGGGAAAAAGAGATTGAGTTTCTAGACACTCTAAATGACTGTGCTATGGAGCAGATGGTCACGGAACCTACCAGGGGAGAGGCGATCCTTGATTTGGTCCTAAGTAACACTCAAGACCTGGTGAGAGATGTAAAAGTGATTGCACCGCTTGGAAACAGTGATCATAATGTTGTTGAGTTCATCATTTGTACAAATAGAGAATTGGCCAAAAAGACTCACACAACCATTTTTAACTTTAAAAGGGGTAATTTCTCTGATATGAGGGGACACGTGGGGAGGAAACTGAAAGGAAAAGTAGAAAGGGTCAAAACAATTGGGGAAGCTTGGGATCTATTTAAAACTACGATCCTAGAAGCTCAAAAAATATATATTCCGCAGGTTAGGAAAGGCACAAACAGGTATAGGAAAAAGCCTGCATGGTTAACAAACAGAGTAATGGAGGCTGTAAAAAGTAAAAAGAATTCCTTTAAGCAGTGGAAAGCTAGTCACAGTGAGGCTGATAAAACGGAACACAGGCTATGGCAAATAAAATGCAAGTCTGAGGTCAGGCAGGCAAAAAGGGAATATGAGGAGCATATAGCAAAAAACGTAAAAACCAACAATAAAACTTTCTTCAAATACATTAGAAACAGGAAACCAGCCAGGGAGGCAGTGGGGCCCTTGGACGACCAAGGGGTAAAAGGAGTATTGAAGGATGATAGGGAAATGGCTGAGAAGCTAAATGCATTTTTTGCCTCCGTCTTCACTGTGGAAGATGAGAAGTGCTTGCCCACTCCAGAACCACTGATTTCAGGAGGGGTGTTGGAAGACCTGAGTCAGATTGAGGTGATGAGAGAGGAGGTCCTAAAACTGATAGACAACTTAAAAACTGAAAAATCACCAGGCCCAGATGGCATACATCCGAGAGTTCTGAAAGAACTCAAATGTGAACTTGTAGATCTCCTGACAAAGATATGTAATCTTTCCTTAAAATCTGCCTCCATTCCTGAGGATTGGAAGGTAGCTAATGTCACTCCCATCTTTAAAAAGGGTTCCAGAGGAGATCCGGGAAATTACAGGCCAGTCAGTCTGACGTCGATACCGGGTAAATTGGTGGAAACCATTATTAAGGAAAGAATTAGTAGGCACATAGATGAACAAAACCTATTGAGGCAGACTCAACATGGGTTCTGTAAGGGAAGATCTTGTCTCACTAACCTGTTAGTGTTCTTTGAGGGGGTGAACAAACATGTGGACAAGGGGGATCCAATAGATATTATTTACCTTGACTTCCAGAAAGCTTTTGATAAAGTTCCTCATCAAAGGCTCCTAAGTAAGCTCAAAAATCATGGGATAGAAGGACAAGTCCTTTTATGGATCAAAAACTGGCTAGTTCATAGAAAACAGAGAGTGAGTGTAGGTGGGCAATTTTCTCAGTGGAGGGTGGTAAGCAGTGGGGTACCGCAGGGATCAGTACTTGGTCCACTGCTTTTTAACTTGTTCATTAATGATTTGGAGATGGGAGTAAGCAGTGAAGTGGCTAAATTTGCGGATGATACAAAGTTGTTCGGGGTGGTGAAAACCAGTGAGGATTGTGAGGCACTCCAAGGGGATCTGTCAAGGATGGGCGAGTGGGCGTCAACATGGCAAATGGGGTTCAATGTGGCCAAGTGCAAGGTGATGCACATTGGAGCCAAAAATCCTAAATATAAATACACATTGATGGGGTCTGAACTGGCAGAGACTGATCAAGAGAGAGATCTTGGAGTTGTAGTAGATAACTCACTGAAAATGTCGAGACAGTGTGTGACTGCAATAAAGAAGGCCAATGCTATGCTGGGGATTATTAGGAAGGGTATTGTAAACAGATCAGCCAATATCATAATGCCGCTATATAAATCAATGGTGCGACCTCATTTGGAATACTGTGTGCAGTTCTGGTCACCACACCTTAAAAAGGATATTATAGCTTTGGAAAAAGTGCAGAAAAGGGCAACTCGAATGATAAAAGGGTTGGAACACTTTCCCTATGAGGAAAGGTTAAAGCGCTTAGGGCTCTTTCGCTTGGAGAAACGATAACTGAGGGGAGATATGATTGAGGTTTATAAGATTATGCATGGGAAAGAGCAGGTAGAGAAAGAGGTACTTTTCTCCCTTTCTCACAATACAAGAACTCGTGGGCACTCCATGAAACTGCTGAGCGGTTGGGTTAGAACGGATAAAAGGAAGTACTTCTTCACCCAAAGAGTGATTTAGTACTTCTTCACCCAAAGAGTGATTTAACACATGGAATTCACTGCCACAGGAAGTGGTGGCGGCTACAAGCATGGACGGCTTCAAAAGGGAATTAGATAAGCATATGGAGCAGAGGTCCATCAGTGGCTATTAGCCACAAGGTATAGATAGGGGCTCTGGGGCAAGTGATGCTCTGTCTTCTTGGTCCTTGGGGGAGGTCAATAGTGGGAGGGCTTCTAATGTCCTGGCCCCACTGGTGGACCTCCTGATGGCACCTGGTATTTCTGGCCACTGTGTGACACAGAGTGTTGGACGGGATGGGCCTTTGGCCTGATCCAACATTGGCGTCTCTTATGTTCTTATGTTCTCTTAAAATGATCACTTGAAACAGCCTATTAAGGTGGGACTCTGTTACTAGATAGAAATGTTTACATAATTGTTTTATTATGCCCACTCTCCCATCTTCATTGTTGTTGTTGTTACCATCAAGTCACAGTTGACTTATGGTGACCCTGTAGGGTGTTTAAGGCAAGAAATGTTCAGAGGTGATTTGTGATTGCCTGCCTCTATGTCACAACCCTGGTATTCCTTGGAGGTCTCCCATCCAAATACCAGACAGGGCCGATGCTGCTTAGCTTCTATGATCTGATTAAATCAGGCTAGCCAGGGCTATCCCATCTAGGTATCTGAAAATAATACGGAATATATATATACATACATGTGATTGCCTGCCTCTATGTCACAACCCTGGTATTCCTTGGAGGTCTCCCATCCAAATACCAGACAGGGCCGATGCTGCTTAGCTTCTATGATCTGATTAAATCAGGCTAGCCAGGGCTATCCCATCTAGGTATCTGAAAATAATACGGAATATATATATACATACATGATGTGTGTGTGTGTATACACACACACACATATATACATACACTGAATATCTCTATATATAATAATTCTTTTTTGGTGTGAATGCGCCACATGCTCCCACAGCCTTTGGCTCCCTGAGCTGCCACTCTGAAGGTCTGGCAATCCCCTGGGCTGCATTGCCTCGCTGCGTTGCCTCATCCTTGCCCACAGAACCGGCAGCCAGCGTCTCGCCCTCAGTCTGGAGGGAGGCAACAAAGGGAATGGAAGCTCCCCTGAGAGAGCAGCAACCCCTCCACGGGGGAAAAGGAGGCAGACCTAGCGAGCGGCAGCAAGCAGGGGAAGCACTCACCTTCGCTGCCCCTCTCCCCCGGCTGCAAGGCCGGCGCTTCATCAGGGTGATAGCTCAGCAGGCTGCACTGCAGAGAAGGCTACCCAGCACCTTTCAAAGGCTCCCCCGCCTTCCTTCAGCAGTGGCAGCAGCACCAGGGAGGGTCTGGCCTAGAGAAAACGAGCTGAGGCTCCTGGAAAGCCGGACTCTCTCCTGAGGAAGACTAACTGTCCCCTCAGTGGCTGTTGGTAGGCAACCAAACTTGCTTCTGTCAGTAAAAAAACAAAGGACTTTCAGCATAACCCCCTCCACCCCACTACCAGCTTGGCCACTTTCCTGTCAAAATAAAATTAAAACGGGTCTCTCCTTTTTCGCTCCACCATGGCTGGCTGGCTAATGAGGTGGGCCAGTGACCATCAAACCATTCTCTTCAACCCCCTGCTGCGCGGCTGACTTTCCCCTAGGGTTGCCAATATCCAGGTGGGACCTGGAGATCTCACACTGTTACAATTGATCTCCAGATGACAGAGATCAGTTCCCCTGAAGAAAATGGCTGCTTTGGAGGGTAGACCCTATGGCATTATACCCTGCTGAGTCCTTCCATCCCTGCCCTCCACAGGGTCCACCCCCCAAATCTCCAGGCAACTGTACTTTCTCCTCAGTGCCTGTTGCTAGGCAACCAGGTTCTGTCAGTAAAAGGCCCTTTCCTCACCTATTTTGGCCTTTGGGAGAAAATTCATTGGGGGCAGTCCTGATAGGGTTGCCAACTCCAGGTGGGAAATTCCTGGATATTTGAGGGATAGAGTGAGGTTTGAGGAGGGGTGGGACTTCAGACAGGTACCATACCATAGACTCCACCCTCCAAGTCAGCCATTCCCTCATGGGGAACCATTTTTTGCTAATCTCCAGGTGGGGGCTGGAGATCACTCAGAATTACAACTGCTCTCTAGGAGGGAGGGGGAGAAGATGGAAAGCTGAAGCCAGGGGGCAGATAAAGGTAGGTTGATGGTTGGCTGGGAGGGAGATAAGGTTGCTAACTCCAGGTTGGGAAATCCCTGGAGATTTGAGGGGTGGAGCCTGGAGAGGGTGAGGTTTGAGGAAGGGTGTGACCTCAGACAGGTACAATGCCATAGACTCCACCCTCCAAACCAACCATTCCCTCATTGGGAACCATTGTTGCCAGTCCCCAGGCGAGGGATGGAGATTACGGAGGATTACAACTACTCTTCAGATGGCAGAGATCAGTTCCCCTGGAGAAAATGGTGGACTCTGTGTCATTATACCCTGCTGAAATCGCCACAGCAAATTGACGTTGAGTGCCCAGGGCCGGGGCACTCTCCCAGAGCCTCTTTCTAGAGCTTGTTGTATTTATTTCCACAATGGGCCTTATTCCTAGTATATACATATTCCAGACTTAGCACACACTGTTCCTCAAAGGAAGCAAACAGTATCTTCATAATCATCCAAAGGGTAATGAGATCCATAGGGTTAATTACTCCCTTTAGCACCTGAAAGATTTGTCTTTTGCACATAGGGTTTGGTTTTCCTCATTGCAGGAAATTCAAATAAGGAAAGGTAGGGCATTTGAAAACTGCTGCCTAACCTAACTCATTAGGCTACTGGAGAGAATCACTTTGTACACTGCAGAAGAGTTACAGCAATGCTTATTATGTGGACAGTATCCAAAGCCTGCACAGACACTGGTTAGCTAGATACCCTACAGTCTCAGGGAGACATCACAGAGGCTTCTTCAATAAAGGCAGTGAAAACAGAAGCCATTCATTTCGAGAAGGAACCTGTACCTGGGTGGCTTCTACCACTGCTGCTGAACAATTGTTTAATGCCAACAGGGTCCTAGCCCTTCCTCCATGCCCTAGGCTCATGACACATGCTATATCAAAAGTAGTATTTGTCAGAATTGCCCATTCTACTAACGGTATCCTCTCTCTTAGTCTTCAAGGTGACAGACAAGTTTTACCTCATAACTTTGCCACCAGTTAGGAATGTTTGGTCGCAGCTTCTGATCGCATACAACCTTTCGCATTTCTTCAATGGAGGGGTCCGAGGGCACAAGATCATAGTATGGGAGCTGATATTCTTCATGAATACCTGAAAGGGGGGGGAGCGAGGGGAAAAGGTTGGATTATTATTCCAGTCATTAGCATGTTTCACAAATGCAAAGTTAACATTGTTCATTATATATCCTATGCAGAATATGAAGACTCCTACACAAAAGGGCTCTGGAAATCTGCATCATGTAATATGGGGTCTACCAGGAAAGCTCATAGCTGCTGCCCTGAGATAGTTAGTTTTCAATGGATAGTGCTTTCTACTTTTATATTCAGCATAGATCTCAATTCTTGTCCAGGCCCTCTGCCACCACCCATCTACTACTTCAACTCAACACATTAGTAATTAAATTTCCTCAGTCCATGACAAAGAAAACGAAAGGAAAAACAAATTCTAAAACTGATTTGTCACTGCAACAGCAACATGAGCTTCTTACTCTAGAAGAATTTATGCAACCAAAAGGTTACAGAATTTGTGAGTTTTGATTTAAAAGCTTTATACTTATGGATGAACTTCCAAAAATAGATGGACGTGGTAACAATGAAAATGTCTGCAGAATTTGATTAATATCATCATGTTAATGAACTGGCACGTCCAAGAAAACAGAACAGCTGTTTATACTGGACCCAGAACACAGACTCCAGCACCACCACCACCAAAAAAAAGTACTAGTGGGACTCTGATTAGAATGCTGAGTCACTGGGAACAACAGGATCTTCTGAATCAGCAGGACCACTTCCTTGCAGCATAGTACTCTACCACCTTCATCCTATCTAATGCACCATAGCCCCAAGTCACTTGTTTTTTTAAAAAAAGAACACTGAGGTTTCTATGCATTTGAATGACACTGCTTTGAGCCAACATTTGAAGCCTAAAGAAACCATTTTTAGATCCAAAAAGAAGAAAAAGTAACCCATTACCTCCTGAGTTGCATCTGCGAGCAATTTCCCAGTAGACCAAGCCCAGGGCATAAATATCGGCACATTTAAACGAATCAAAATGCTTCATATTAATAGTTTCATCAAGAACCTCGGGGGCCATGTACCTGAAGCAAATAAGACCAAACACAATTAATTGCTACACAATCTACTATACGGCAAGCATTTCCACATGACCTATTATAGTTAAAGACCTATTACTCCGGCGAAGATGGAGGTCCTGGGTCTGAGTCGGGTTGGTTCGGGGCTCCCTCTCCCGACCTTCGATGGGTCTCTTCTGGTGCCAGCGCCAGTGGCTAGGAGTTTGGGAGTGCTCCTGGACTCCACCTTAACTATGGAGGTCCAGGTGGCGACCACTGCCAAATCGGCCTTCTACCATCTTTGGCTGGCTTGGCAGTTGGTCCCCTTCCTTGACCGCGATGAACTGGCCACAGTGATCCATGCGACGGTCACCTCGAGGCTAGACTACTGTAATGCTCTCTACATGGGGCTGCCTTTGTTGCAAATCCGGAAGCTGCAGCCAGTGCAGAATGCTGCAGCTAGGCTGTGGATGGGCCTTGCTAGGCGGGAGCACATCCAGCCTGCGTTGAAAGCGCTGCACTGGCTGCCAATAGCGTACCGGATTCACTTCAAAGTGCTGGTTCTTACCTTTAAAGCCCTATATGGCCAGGGTCCAACATACCTAAGGAACTGCCTCTCCCCATATGTTCCCCCAAGGGCACTACGGTCAGGGTCTGAACACCTCCTGGTGATGCCAGGCCCCAAAGAGGCCAGGTTTGCTGTAACCAGGGCCAGGGCCTTTTCGGTGGCGGCTCCTACCTGGTGGAATGAGCTCCCGGAGGAGATCCGGGCCCTGTGGGACCTTGTGAAGTTCCACAGGGCCTGTAAGATGGAGCTCTTCCACCAGGTTTTTGAGTAGGATTCCACCAGGCTTTTGAGTAGGAACCGCCACCACCATCACACTACCCCACCACCATACCATCACTACTGTATTACCATCGCCGCACCATTGTTGTTGCACCATCACCACCAATTGGATTAGATAACATCGGGGTTTGTGATGGCCCTGTGACAAGATATTTATAATATCACGTGGAACCATACCACTGAATTGAGTCTAACATTCCCGGGATGCCATGGAATTGGGATTACCATCCCCAGGATACCATCTTGTGATTGAAGATCTTTTGAAACATCTGGAGCACTTTATGCTGTTTTAAATGTTGGTTTTATCTTGTTTTATTGATTAACTATTGGCATATTCTGCCCTATTTGTGTTTTAACTATTGGCACATGTTGCCCTATTTGTGAGCCGCCCTGAGCCCGTTTGTGGGGACGGTGGGCTATAAATTTGAACAAATAAATAAATAAATAAATACTATTAGTGCACCTGAGTACAGTGTAAAAGCCCATTTGCTAGAGATATTGCTTAAGGATCAGCAATGCATGTTCATAACAAAATTCCCATCCAGTTAAAATTAACGTTGGAGGGATGTTCAATATACTTTATATAATAAGCCATCTTTCTGTTTTTGTTTTGTTTTTTAAAAAACAAAACACTCAAGATGCTATGAAGTTATGGATGAAGACAAACGTGACTGGATGGTAAGTGGGTAGAAACAATCAGAACACCAAATTGGTCTCGAGTACTGAAGACAAACAAGGGCCAAGAAGAAAGAGGGGGGAAAAGGATCACATCAATTAAACATTTACAGCAGCTTCCAACTATGGCTCTCTTAGTTCACCACACAAGGCTAAGAATATCAAGCCCTACTTCATTTGACAGGTCCCATCAGTTCCTTACCGCTTTGTGCCAACTCTCTGATTAGGTGCGATGTCAATTGTGTCAGTAACAGAGTCATGGCGGACAGCCAAACCCAGGTCTGCAATAGCACAAGTTCCATTCTTCTTCACTAGTATATTCTTGGATTTCAAGTCCCGGTGCGCAATCCCAGGTTTTCCTAACAAAGCAAGATTCCACAATAGCCCTTCCTTGCATCAATCAATCAACATTTACTTAATATAAGGGAGGGGGGGAGAAGGAAGCAGCCCCAAAACTGCCACAAAGCTCTGTCAGTTTTAACCTGCAATGTATACAGTATATCAAGGTTGATAATCCTGAAGGAAACACAGAAATCACTTCTCAGACTCATTGCATATACTTTAGCAAGGGTGCCAGCTGAAGGAGCTTGCTACTGACAGCAGATTCTGGTTATGACAGGCATTCACAGCACATACTATCTGTAGATAGTTAATCCTAAATTCTCTCATGCATCCAGCTTTGGCCTAAATTCTACTTGTCTTATTGTCAACTTCCTTGCACTTCCTTTTTGCTTAAATCTTTGGAAGGAATTATTTCATCTTCCTCAGGTGAAGAAGACTGTCTTTCATCACAGGAGCCTTTCTCACTGTCTAGCTCACCACCACAGAATTTGCATCCGGAACCATCTGCTTCTTACCTTGAGTCCCCATAATTTCCATGTGCAGATGTGCCAGTCCACTGGCAGCAGACAAAGCCAATTTAATCATCCCCTCAATAGTTACAGCATATCGATTAAGGTAATCGAACAGAGATCCATGCTCATGGTAATCAGAGACCAACCACAGCTGAGTCCAAGTGCCATTATCTGTTGGCAAGACAAACGGGGGAAGGGTGCACGTGTTTAAAAGCAGTACAACTACTTTTACTCCAGAATTCATTTCAAGACAGAAGAAGGTGTAAGCAGCAAAATCAGTATACACACAAAAATGTACTAACAGCTCCTGATTTTGTAATGCCATTTACTGTAGACAGCGTGACTACTTCAAGTACATTCTGTTTACGACTCCCTGAAGTTTATGGAGGAGGAACTTTATGGAGCTCTGGCACTGGTAACTGAATACTCCAGGAAAGAAACAATTGCCCCATCACATCTGTTGACAATATATTTCAGAGCCATGAATCAAACTTTTGTTCATAGGAATTTCAGGATACAGTGTGGCAAAGATAGGCAAGGGGTAGTCTCAGCACACTGCTACCAATGGAACTTTGAAAACTGCTGCTAGTGGTACTAGGGTCCTTCGCAGAGTTTGTTTCCAGTCCCACCTTTTTCATGGCCCTTCCTTCATTCATCTCTTTGTGCCTTCCCAGATCATTGTTTCCTCAAATCTCCACTTGTCTTTCACTGCCAGAGCTAATGTGAGTCATATCCAAATTGGTTGGTTAGCAAAGACCATCTGTGGACATTTTATTTAATTTTTGGGAGGCAGAAAAGGGCAACACACTGGAGATGTCCCATCAACACAGCCAACAGGCATGAGAGGCTTTGTCATGTGTTTCTAACACAATTTTGAAAATAATAACAACAACATTCCTTTAATCACGTCACCCATCATACACATTTTAAGCTTCAAAGACACCTGTAATGGTTGTTTTCTGGAACATGAAGGCAGCACAATACCTTTATTGTCCGCAGCAATAAAACCTAGAATGTTCTCATGGCGTAACATAACGGTCTGGTAGATCTCCGCTTCCCTGAACCAGGATCGCTCTTCCCGCGAAGAGAAGATCTTCACAGCTACATCACCACCACGCCACCTACCACGCCACACTTCCCCGAAACGACCTTTGCCAATGATTTCCTGTAGGACTATTGTTCGAGCCACAGTGCGTTGGACAAAGAGTGGCAAACCTAAAAGCAAAATAAAAGAGGTCAAAAATGTAATAAGACAGACAGATCAGTTTAAACAGCATCACAGAGAATCGACTATCCTTGACTTCTTCTTGCTCAAGAATCTAAATTATAAGTTTTCCTAGGCTTAAGGGCCAATATTGCAAAGTGCTGTGTAGGAACCCATTTCTACAAAAACAGGAGCGCAGAGCCACCAACTACTTGATCACAGGAGCAGCCCAACAATTGTGGCCAGTTGCGAATGCTTAGACCTGTATCTACATCATTTGTGCAGGAAACTACAGCACTCAGAGCCACCGACAACTTGATCACAGGAACAGCCCAACAACTGTGGACAGTTGCGAATGCTTAGACCTACATCATTTGTGCAGGAAACTACAGCAGAAACAGAAAATGCTGAAGTGGGTAAGAACATAAGATATCAGACCAATGGTCCACCTAGTCCAGCATCCTGTCTCGCACAATGGCCAGCCAGTTCCTCTGGAGGGCCAACAACAGGGCACAGAGGCTGAGACCTTCCCCCGATGTTGCCTCCTGGCTCTGGGATTCAGAGGTTTAGTGCCTCTAAATGTGGAGGTTCCCCTCAGTCACCATGGCTAGCAGACACTGATAGACCTATCCTCCATGAATCTGTCTAATTCCCCCAGAAAGCTATTTATTCCTGTGGCCATCACTACATCCTCTGGCAGTGAATTCCATATTTTAATCACTCTCTGTGTAAAGAGGTATTTCCTTTTGTCTGTCCTGAATCTACCACCCATCAGCTCCATTGGATGCCCAAGAGTTCTAGTATTTGGGGAGAGGGAGAACATTTTCTTTGTCAACTCTCTTCACCCCATGCATAATTTTATAAACTTCTATCATTTCCCCCCCTTAGTTGTCGCTTTTCTAAACTGAAAAGCCCCAGACTCTTCAGCCTTTCCTCATAGGGAAGGCGCTCCAGCCCCACTATCATCTGGGTTGCCCTCCTCTGCACTTTTTCCTAGCTCTGCAATGTCCTTTTTGAGATACGGTTATCAGAACTGTACAGTATTCCAAATGAAGCCGCACTGTAGATCTATACAGGGACATTATAATACCATCCATTTTATTTTCAATCCCTTTCCTAATAATCCCTAACAATGAGTTGGCCCTTTTCACTGCTGCAGCACTCTGGTTGACGTTTTCATTGAGCTATCCACTAGGACCCTGAGATCTTTTCCCCTCTAAGTCTCAGCAAGTTCAGAACCCATTATCCTATAGCTGAAGACTCAGGGGTCTTTTTGTAGAAAAAGAGTGGCAGGAGCTCATTAGCATAACTCATTAGCATATGCCACACCCCCTGACATCACCGGAAGTGTGTCATAAGGCCACACCCCCTGACATAAGCCTTCTG
>NW_015164715.1:761217-772848 GCF_001447785.1 Gekko japonicus | reverse complement strand
TGGATCAGGCCAAAGGCCCATCCAGTCCAACACTCTGTGTCACACAGTGGCCAGAAATACCAGTGCCATCAGGAGGTCCACCAGTGGGGCCAGGACATTAGAAGCACTCCCATTGTTGACCCCTTCAAGCACCAAGAAGACAGAGCATCACTTGCCCCAGAGCCCCTATCTATACCTTGTGGCTAATAGCCACTGATGGACCTCTGCTCCATATGCTTATCTAATTCCCTTTTGAAGCCATCCATGCTTGTAGCCACCACCACTTCTGTGAGGACTGATCTGCACGTTTCCTCCCCAATAGCTAGCAATCCAAAACAGTCCAGTGGAACCTGAGCGGTGGGTGTTGCCTTCTGACACACTTCCGGTGATGTCAGGGTGTGTGGCATATGCAAATAAGTTACACTAATAAGTTATGCTAATGAGCTCCTGCACATTTTTTTCTACGAAATGACCCCTGGGGATGAACAAATACCTTCCAGTCCAGTTCATGTTTGGCTTGACAGTTGCAAGCAGGGAGCTGATTCCTCATCAGGCCATTAGGCTGTTTGTGAGCAGCTCGCTTCTTGTTTGCTGAGTTGTGTTTCACTTAGTCAAACAGTACACAGTGCAGTGCCATTGGCAGCATTTCACATTCTTCTTGCATAGCCAGTTGGATTTCTGGTTTCCTCACTCTCCAGACCCATCATTACTGTTCACTGCTTTGCTGCCAACCGTTTAAGTAAATAGTGAGCAAAGTGGCCACGGTTTATACAGAACCTTACAGTTCAGCGTTCATTATAGGCTATTATCAACATTATTTTGTGCATGCGCATTTTCACTTAGTTGTACAGGAGTCATAGGGTTGAAGCTCATGCCTACTTATGCAAGTGGTCTTGCCCATATGGAAACACAAGGAAGTCATCACAAGTTGTACCAAGTCAACTTGACTGTACCCATCTTGCTTTTCTTCTTGCTTATGACAATATATACTTCAGAAATCACCTCATAACGACATTCTTTGATCAAATCATATCACACCTCCAAATTGGACTATAATGGTTGTATTTGTTAGTGTCTCTGAATAAATTTTGTTTCTAACACACCAGGTCACTACCAGGCATCCTCAGAGGGTCCTGTGTTGGCAACAGTGGATCATGGCTAAGGAAGCAGGTGTTAGGATGTTCTTGCATAGGAACTGTTATGTATTGGGATTGAATCATCCCTGACTGAATCACCCCAGAGACTGGCTGAGCTTGAAGCACAAGAACAATAGCCTACCAGGATTCTGAAGGTAACCAGTCTAGTGGTAATGTTATATAAATAGCCTATCACTTAAACCGCATTCGATACATAGAGGAGGAGAAGACTGGTTGAAATATAGAGACATTTTGAAACCTGTGGGAAAGACGTTTGAAATGAAAGCGGTGGAAGATATGGACTTTAAATATGACTGGTTGCAATATAGACAGATTTATGACTTGTTTAAAACAGATAAAAGAGTTTTTGGGTTTAGGAAAAAGAATAATGAAATTGAAAATGTATGGGTTGAAGGAGGTAAAAAATTGATATCTAAGATGTATAAGATACTGTTACTATGGTATACGGAGGATGAGACAGTTAAAGAACAGATGATAAAATGGGCAGTTTATATGAATAAAGAAATAGATATGGCAACCTGGGAATTTTTATGGAAAAATGCTATGAAAATATCAACGTGTAATAGTTTAAAAGAAAACTGCTATAAGATGATGTCTAGATGGTATATGACACCAAAAAAGATTGCAAATATGAATAGTAATATGTCAAACAAATGTTGGAAATGTAAAAAAGCAGAAGGGTCTTTTTATTATATGTGGTGGACTTGTGACAAAGCAAAAAGTTATTGGGCTGAGGTACATAGAGAAATGGGAAAAATGGTGAAATGTACTTTTAAGAAAGAACCAGAAATACTACTGTTGGGACTTAAAATGGAAGAAGTCAATGTGGGGAAAAGGACTTTGATGTGGTATATGATTACAACGGCTAGAATGACTTATGCTCAATGCTGGAAACAAGACAGAATCCCAGAAATCGGGGATTGGATAAGGAAATTATTGTTTATGGTTGAAATGGACAAAATGACAAGGAAACTTAAGAATCTGGAAGCAGAAGAATTTTATGCAGACTGGAAAGATTTCAAAGATTACTTAGAGAAACATTGAGATGTAAAGGACCATTTAATTTGCTTTGACAGTTATTGAAAAGTTATTGTTATTAGAAGAAAGTTAAGTATGAGAAAACAATAGGTGAAGGAAATGTTACTGGTAGATTATGATTAAGAGAAAGTGGTATATTCACCTGCCAAACAAATTTGCTGCGAAATTTGAGGCACCTCCACTGAGAAAGGAGCTGGATACTTGGCAGCTGCAGGTCTCTCCCTCCCTCCTCCCCCTCCGGGGGAAGATGATATGGGGTAGCAGATCAGGTGGCAGGCTTACCAAGATTGCCTTCTGTCCTGGCTCCTCATTCCAGAGGGAGCAAAAATTGGGGGTGGGAAGAAATGTAGTGACATCACTTCAAATTGTACCCAGAAATGATATCATGGTGCTCTAGGAATTCTCCAACTCGCTTTGATTTCTCCCATAGATATTGCAGAATTTCTAGAGTGACACATGGCACTACTTCCATGTACAACTGGAAGTGACAATGCAGCATTTCACAACGTTGCTTCACTCCCTCATTTTTGTTCCTACTGGAGCAGGGGTGGCCAAACTGGTTTAATGTAAGACCCACATAGAATAAACATCAGATGTTTGAGAGCTGCAGGACACGAACAAATATTACATATGTTTTTATTGAAAAATATGCAGATTTGCTTTTTATTACCATTAAATGAGACAACCAAAAATAAAAACGAAAGGGATAAAAACAGATGCTGATAAGAATATTTATTCGTCCAATGATATTTGTAGATGGGGGGGGGGGCTTTGAGAATGCATTTAAAGTTAAAGTTTCTGCCTACCTCACAGGGTGTCTGTTGTGGGGAGGGGAAGGGAAAGGAGTTTGTAAGCTGCTCTGAGACTCTGAGAGTGAAGGGCGAGAGTGAAGGGTGAGATATAAATCCAATCTCTTTTTCTCTTCTTCTTCTCTTCTCTTTCTCTGCTCACCCCCACTTCAAGACTACCTAGGGAGGGAAACACTGGCTGGGGAAGGGAAGACCAATCAGGGACGCATACCTCCCTTTGCTTCCCCAGCCATCCTGCCAGGAGCCACACAATATATGTGAAAGAGCCGCATGTGCCTCCCAAGCTGCAGTTTAGCCACCCCAGTACTGGAGAAAAGAGGCCAGCTGGTGACCCTATCAGTTGCCCTGTCGAAGTGCTTTTGTGTCTTCACCGACAAGACACCATAAGCGCCTAGTGTTCTCTCCTGCAAGGGAACAACACCGTTATGCAAGACCAGCCCCTGGAACTTCTCATCACTCAGAGAAGTGGGGTTTCGGTTGGTTAACAACCAGGGCATTGCTGTCCACTGACTGTTTCTTGGCACTCCTGCAAACCAGTATTCTAACTTTGCTGCCATTTCAACCTCAAGGAGATCAAGTTCACCCAGTTTGTGTCTCTCTCTGAATAAATTTTGTTTCTGACACACCAGGTCGCTACCAGGCATGCTCAGAGGGTCCTGTGCTGGCAACAGTGGACCATGGCCAAGGAAGCAGGCGTTAGGATGTTTCTGCATAGGAACTTCCTGTACTTTTGACCTGTTGCTGTTCCTAAACTAGAAGCACCCAAAGTCCTATTCAGGGACCTTTTTAAATCCTTGCCAAAAATCACTGATGTAGTGCAGAGATTCTCACTGATCCCTCATTCACAACTGCAATCTAGCCATGGCTAAACACTTTTAAGGCCCATTTATTTAATTGGGAGAATTAAGCATGTGCTTAAATCCGTAATCAATCATGAGTCTTAAAAGTGCTTATGGGTGTAATCCGATATAAGCTTAATTAAACATAGCGTAACCCTGCATAGGATCAAGTGCACTTGTGGCTCAATCATGCCCTTTAATTTTAAAATTCAAAATTTGCCTCTAACATCCATATATGTATTCACAATATGACCATTTGTGTGAGATGTCATTCCACTACATTTCAAATGTGAGAGAACTAACCCCCGCTTGAAGTATTTTAAGAAGCTTAGGGTCCTTTCTAAAAATGTACCTGCCCTGATATGTAAAATGTAAATGTGTCACATGTACTCAGGATTGAGTCTAACGAAACTGAAAGACTAGTTCCAAGTTAAATATGCATGAGATTGCCCTGCACGGCCTACAGTGGGATTCACACAAAATGACAAAGCTACATCAATTTGGGTGCAGAGTGTATCGTCCCAAGCTTCTGTAGCTTTGTGTTGCTGCTGTGCTTGTTGTTCTAGGGGCATGAGTCTCACCTAGTTTGTGGGAGGTTCTGCCATGGATCCAGTCATTCTGTGCACAGAACATGGAGGAAGGGTCTTGATTTCAACCCGTCCCTCCTAACTTCTACATGCAGCCCCATACCGCTATTCCTCTACACAGATATTGCAGCCCCCCAGGAATGATCTTTCCAGGGAATGGAGATGAACATGGGAAAACTCTGTGTGCTTTTCAGGCATGGATTGTTGGATCCACACCACTTGGGGGTGAATCCTAGACATCTACTTAGGGGGGGGGGGAGGCCACGACTCAGTGGTAGAGCATATGCTCTGCTGCATGCAGAAGATCACAGGTTTACTTCTTGGTATCTCCTGAGAAAGCCTTACCTACTCTGCCCAAGACTCTACAGAGTCACCACCGGCCAGAAGAGACATCACTGAACTACCAAATTTCTGACTCAGTATATGGCAGCTTCACATATTCAGATGCCTATTTTTTTATGGTCATGTCAAGTCCAACAGCCACTCCAAAGTGGTTTGTGTGGTTCTTGCTTATGTTACCTTAAGTCTGCCCACCTTTGTGACCCACCAAGCTAAACATAGTTCCATCTACTGTGAGCTGCATCCTACCAATTGTTCCAGATGATTTATGAATAAATTAAATACTACTCATCTCAATACCTATCCTTGTGGGACCCCACTGCTTACTTCCCTCCATTGTGTTAACTGTCCATTGATTCCTACTCTTTGCTTCCTGTAATTTAACCAATTTTCAATCCATAAGAGAACCAGTCCTCTTATCCCATGACTGCTAAGTTTACCCAGGAATCTTTGGTGAGACTTTTGAAAGTCCAAGTATATAATGTCTACCAGGTCACTGTTGTCTAAATGTGTGTTCCCTTTCTCAAAGAACTCCAAAAAGTTGATGAGGCAGGACTGCCCCTTGGAGAAGCCATGCTGATTTTCCCTCAGCAGGCTTTTCCCCTCTATGTGTCTAACAATTCTATCTTTGATTACAGTTTCTACTAATTTGCCTGGGACAGACCTTAGGCTGACTGGCCTGTAATTTCCTGGATCCCCTCTGGATCACTTTTTAAAAATTGGTGTCACATTTGCTACTCTCCAGTCTTCTAGCACAGCAGCTGAATTTAGTGACTAGTGACAGGTGGCTCAGAGGTTAAGATGCTGAGCTGCAGACCAGAAGGTCAGTAGCTGGGCAGGTGGAGACCCGAGTGTGCCGCATGATGGAGTGAGCTCCTGTCTCTGGCCCCAGCTCCTGCCAACCTAGCAGTTCAAAAGCAAGAAATTGCAAGTAGATAAACAGGCACTGCTTCGGTGGGAAGGCAACAGTGTTCCGTGTGCCTCAGTGTTTAGTCATGCCGGCCACATGACCACAGAAACGTCTTTAGACAGTGCTGGCTCTTCGGCTTGGAAATGGAGATGAGCACCACCCCCTAGAGTCGGATTTGACTGGTTTTCGAGCAAGGGAAACCTTTACCTTTACCTGACAGGTTACATATATGAGTTAGTAGATCAATTATCTCCTGTTTGTTCCCTAAGAACTCTCTGGTGTATACCATCAGGACCTGGAGACTTAGTGGTTTTTAATTTCCCCAATAGGTCTAAAACTTCATCTCTGGTCACCTCAGTTTGGCTCAGTTCTTCAGACTCTCTTCCTGAAAATAGTGGCTGTGGCCTGGGTACCTGTCCCACAGTTTCCACAGTGAAAAGGATCTCGTAGGAAATGAAGCTGGGCTAGCACAATATCCAATATACAGAATCAAACTATTGTGTTTCAGATCCTGGCAGAAGACACTGACTGTGCCTGTGTCTGTCTCACTGCCCCATGTAAGAGTGTGAGGTGAGGGAAACCTTCAGTTCAAATTTCTCTTCATCCACGAGTTCACTAGATCTCTTTAGTGGCTTCCGTCTCTTAGCTCACTGTCTACAATATAAGGGTAACACTGACCTACCTTAAAAGCTTGTTGTAAGAATTACCAAGATAATGTGAAAGATAACACTGACCTATTACCGTTGCAATAAAATATGGAGCAAAAATGCAGCTGGAACAAGCCTCATTTTAAAAGCATGCTGCAGTAGGATGGTGATGACTGTGGAGACAGCAGATTCTTTTGGAATATAGCATGGGTACAGCCCTCCCTTACCTTTCTTCCTTAGCGTGGGAAGTATTATCTCCTTCTATTTCAAAGCTAATGCCTACTCACAGGGTAGAGCCGTGGCACTCCTGACAATTCTGGTGACAAAGCTCAGGGACCAGCTGAAAAAGTCATTATGTAATTGCAGACCTTTAGACTGAGAACTGTTTCAGAATAATTGAAAAGGATGCTTTAATATAGGTAATTTAAAAGGAGAGTACTACACTTCTTATGTAGTAGAAGAGCAACATGCTGTAGTCTCATATTAAAATACCTCATTACACAAAAATAAGATCTCCATACCTGAGCCAGAACCAGAGGTAGACAGATCATAGACTAAATCTTGCAAGGTCTTGTCCTTGGACAGGCACATCTCACAAGAAGGATCCTCCATATCCAGCCGCTGACGATTGTGGTAGACCCGCTGGTGGTGGTGAAAGAGGAAAACTACTATGATCATAATGATGAACCCAAGGAAGACTGGCCCTGCAATCACGGCCACCAGCTCCACAGGACCCCAGCTAGAAGGTGTTTCTTCATCTTTCCAGTGTCCTTTGGAGGAGAGAAAGAGCCATAAGCGATACAGTATCTTACAATAATAGTTATCACTCTCCAATTAAGAAACAATATGCAGTTCATGACTTTTCACAGTGCATAAAATACCTGCTTCTAGTAGTCGTGGATGATCAGAACAAGGAACTCTTTTGGTATTAAGACTCTACTCCTCTACTCATATTGGCAGACCAACAAATAATATGCTGAAACAATGTAAGAACACAGATATCTGTTCTGCATCTCATGGACTTTTCCCCTAACACTTCCAATATCTCCTCTCAAAAGCAACTCCTTCAGATTTTTTATTCCAGAACTCAGAAGACTAAACCACTTCTAAGAATCTCAACATCTCCCATTTTGAATATGGGAAGACATTTGGCAGATGTGGTTTTTCCTGTTACAGTCCTCTAGAGAAGGCAAAGCTACATGCAAACTTCTAACATGCATGTATCAGTGGAACAGGTCAAACTCTAGCAAACATCAACTAGGAGAGCAACCACAATTTTAATGTTACAGCAACTGTATACTTAAAAAAAAAAGCTTATTTTGAATATGCAGATATTAAACTTGTATTACATATCCCTTGTATAGTGCGGAGGTAGTCCTTTAGTACCTTCCTAGCTGGTTTAGCAACAGTCAAAACAAATGAAGACTTCCACTGTATGTAAAGCTCTCTCCCTCTTAACTTTGGCTCAAGTTCTCTTAATGTAGGTCACTCAATTCCCAAATATGCAGGCTGTCTCGCATGAAAAATATGGTCCACAATGCAACTCATTACCACAAGAGGGAGCCAAAGCTATTTTCAACCATTTTCCTCCTCCACCAACTGAAGAACAAAAGTTACACTGAGGCAGTACATCAAAGTAGGAAGACTCAAATATTACAACTAGTAACATGGACAGAACAGAGTTTTGTGGAACCTTAAAAACTAGTAATAAATAAATTAATGTATTTATTAAATGTATACCCCGCCCTACCCCCCAAAATGGGCTCAGAGCGGCATAAATTCATTGTGGCATAAGCTTCTGTGAGCCCACTTTGCCTGAATGCATAAAAGTGTTACATTCAGTTGGCAGAGGAATATAAACATGAAGTACAAACAGAAGGAGGGGGCACACATGTGTGTGGGTCTGCGGGGGGCGGGGGGGGGGGAGGTATTACAAAAAGGCAAGAAGGCCCAGTATCTCAGATTGCAAACAATAAAAGCAGTGGTGGTGGTAATATTTTATAAAGAGAGCTCAGTGTAAAACAATATTCAACCAAAAAACTAAACAATCCACTCACAGTGGATGAGGACCACTCACAACTGTTGATAGATAGGCAAAGTGAGGTTAATACAAAACACAAACTAATTAACTGCTGTAAAGGGTGGGATATGCCACTGGACTGCTGTTTTACAATCCAAAGTCTGATGGCTGTCAAATCTGCATACGAATTCCAACAGCAGCTTCTTACTAGAATCTCCTTCTCTACTCTTCTGCTGATGTACTGCAACCTTTAAGTCTATATCAAATCTCCTGGGTGGTTGAAAACACTTCTGAGTGTTTTCATTTTTAATATCTGATTTGCAGTCATTCACTTTCTTGGGTACAGACCATCCAGCTCCACCAATGTAAACGACAAAGGGCATTACTGGCACATGTCATAGCACTTTAGAGGACACGCAGGTGAGTTAGGCCTTGATGGTGTGGCAGATAATGCTAGTCCAGTGACAGTATTACTTGGGTGGGCATGGACAGGCTTCTCCACCCCACAGCCTGCCAGAAGAAAGGATCATCTTCCAGGTGAGGCTACAGATTCCTGATGATGCACTGGATTGGTGACAGCTGTGACACGGCTAGAAAGGCACCAAATAGTTACCTTCAAAAGGGCAGGCTCAGCAGAGAAAAATAACAGAGAGACACATATTATTTCCTATCCTTCTAGTGCATCATCATGGACATGTATTGGTTATTGTGTCTAATGGTCATCATTAGCAATAGCAGCACCATTTCCCTGCACCATTTTCTGACCTGGCAGCGTAAAAACAAAGAGAAAAATACTGATGACAGATTAGTGCTAGTGTGAGTACAGCACTGAGAGTAAAACTAATTTAATTGCCTGGAAATGACCCCAGAGCACTCCCTTCTTCAATTATGTAGATCCTTACTTACCACTGGGCACCATAAGATCAATTTTGTTGCAGTAGTCAGAGTAGCAGCAATGTGTATTGCGCAGATGGTCTGAACTCAGGCAGAAGAAAGGTTTTCCAGCAGGAACAAGATCTGACTCAGGGATGCAGGTTCGGACATGATGCTTGACTCCATTCATGTTTGATATTGAGACCATGCAGGCACCATCTGTTTCACATGTGGAGTTCGCTTGGGTGCAACCAGAGCATAGACACAGTAAGGCTACAGAGACCAAGAAAAAAAAAACCCTTCTATGACCAACAGTCCACAGAAACAGAAGGGGTGATACTTTTTCCCTTGAGAGAGAGTTCCAGCTTACTCCAAGGTTTCAGAGAGACGCAAATGGCTTTAAAGAAGAACTAGTAACATTTGTAGAACATTCTGAATGCCATAGGCCAAGAAAATATGGAAAGCATTTACTGTTAGTTCTCAGACTTCCCATCTGTCTAAGTCCATAAATGAATGACTCATTCAGTTCAGAGTCCCCGTAATACTATATGAACTCAATTGCCAACAGGAATAAGGGAACCTCCCCCCCCCATATATAGTGCTTTACAGAGAAAGCACCCTAACAGCCAGAAATGTGCACCTATAGTTAAGGGCAGTTCAGCCAACTCAGCATTAAAAGAAGCATCTCTCTAATATATACCATATAACGGCAGATGCAGAAGAGAGCTGGAAATGGCTGAAGAGTTTAACGGCCTTTATTTTTCAACAGGGAAAAAAGCATCCCATGTCATCTTTATTTACACAATCAAAGGTGTCTCATCTATTGCTCTGGAAGATCAATCGTTTTGAATACTGCACCATCCCCACATGCCATCCCACAATTTCAGCTTCAACAGGCCACTCTAGGGCTGACAGGAGCAAGTCTGCCCAGGTACAGTCCCCACCTGTGGCATACTAGAATGAGGATTTGAAGTGGAACTTTACTCCATCATACATGCAAACTCCCCATTCACACTCAAACCAGGCAGATTCATTTTCTGAAAACCACTGAACAGATTGATCAGATATCTATGACTACAGGCTTGTTTCTGATAAACCCAGAATGCAACCTGGGTATCTGAAGTGAGAAGTTCCGCATTCTGCCTGATGTTCAGACACATCATCAATTTGCTTTTTAAAAGCACACACACATATCGCCTGTGGGCCAAATTATTTGTACTGAGATTCTATGACTGGAATTTCAGATGTGGTATTTGGCCCTAAAAAATGAAGCTGGAGGGCGTGTAAATGAGTGTTATGACATTGGGGTAATGGGGAGCCTTAATGCCTTCGCTCATATGTCATTTCCTGGATTATAAATGACACCCTAGGCTGCTTTAAGCCCCTGCGTGTGTGTGTAGGACACAATATGAGAAAATCTCTTTTTCCTCTTCAGAACCATAACTACCTGGAGGAAAGAGTATTTTTGGTCACAGAAACAATGCAGGGGAGAGACTTAACACCCTCCTCTCCAGTATCTTGTCCCTAAATTCTTACTCCTCCACTGCTGATTCCTAGAGCAAAACATAAAGTCTGGGGGAACTCCAGAATTATGTGTAGTCTGATCATCCGAAGCTACAATTAGTTCTCTAAAACCAATCTGAAAGGTGGAGATTTAGAGATGGCAGTAAGAGAGTCAATCATGGCCCGCTACGGCAGGCCACTGAAGTTCATACAAATGGTGGCATGAAGCAACCATGTCTGGCAGCATGAAGGGCATAACCCTGACAACGGTGCAAAGCTAAGCTAACTGCTTGCAATAGTTGTTATTTTGTGGTGTCAGAAAGAACTGCCTCCTTCTACAGGCCTGTTTTAGGGTATGACAGTTTTAAAATTTGTAATCACTTAACCTGTAGAGGAACATATAGAAATCTACACCAGCTGGTCAAAGCCATGCAAGTCTGGTTATGGTACATCAGCATCTCCAACATATGGCATGCAGTTGTGGTCTACACTACCTCTAAATGCACTCTATTTATTCAGATAAAGGGGCTGTAGCCACAGTTTTTGTCAAGTCATCTTGAAGCGTCACAGCCACTTCATTATAGTCCCAAGGGCACCAACACCACTCGGGACATAGCATTTCTTAGCAGGTTCATCATCATGAACTCACTAGGTAATCTGTGTACCTTTAGCTTCAACCTTTCACCTGCAATGTATGGTACTGATCCACCTTACAAAGATGGTGATAATGAAAGAATGGTTTAGAAGAAGAGGAATGTGTTGTGGGTTTGTGTGATCTTCCCAATTCAGTGTTTAAACTTCCATCCACTAAATAATTAATAATTATCGTATGGCAGTTTGTGTGGTATAGCCAGGAGATCCTAAGATTGTCTGGCAGACAGAAGATCTAGCTCTTTTAGTGTTATACACCACTAGGTGGTGCGCTAGGCT
>NW_015164715.1:759267-760669 GCF_001447785.1 Gekko japonicus | reverse complement strand
CCTGGAGGAAATAGTATTTTTGGTCACAGAAACAATGCAGGGGAGAGACTTAACACCCTCCTCTCCAGTATCTTGTCTCTAAATTCTTACTCCTCCACTGCTGATTCCTAGAGCAAAGCATAAAGTCTTAGTATTTTTGGTCACAGAAACAATGCAGGGGAGAGACTTAACACCCTCCTCTCCAGTATCTTGTCCCTAAATTCTTACTCCTCCACTGCTGATTCCTAGAGCAAAGCATAAAGTCTGGGGGAACTCCAGAATTATGTGTAGTCTGATCATCCGAAGCTACAATTAGTTCTCTAAAACCAATCTGAAAGGTGGAGATTTAGAGATGGCACTAAGAGAGTCAATCATGGCCCGCTACGGCAGGCCACTGAAGTTCATACAAATGGTGGCATGAAGCAACCATGTCTGGCAGCATGAAGGGCATAACCCTGACAACGGTGCAAAGCTAAGCTAACTGCTTGCAATAGTTGTTATTTTGTGGTGTCAGAAAGGACTGCCTCCTTCTACAGGCCTGTTTTAGGGTATGACAGTTTTAAAATTTGTAATCACTTAACCTGTAGAGGAACATATAGAAATCTACACCAGCTGGTCAAAGCCATGCAAGTCTGGTTATGGTACATCAGCATCTCCAACATATGGCATGCAGTTGTGGTCTACACTACCTCTAAATGCACTCTATTTATTCAGATAAAGGGGCTGTAGCCACAGTTTTTGTCAAGTCATCTTGAAGCGTCACAGCCACTTCATTATAGTCCCAAGGGCACCAACACCACTCGGGACATAGCATTTCTTAGCAGGTTCATCATCATGAACTCACTAGATGGCCTTAGGTAATCTGTGTACCTTTAGCTTCAACCTTTCACCTGCAATGTATGGTACTGATCCACCTTACAAAGATGGTGATAATGAAAGAATGGTTTAGAAGAAGAGGAATGTGTTGTGGGTTTGTGTGATCTTCCCAATTCAGTGTTTAGACTTCCATCCACTAATAATTAATAATTATCGTATGGCAGTTTGTGTGGTATAGCCAGGAGATCCTAAGATTGTCTGGCAGACAGAAGATCTAGCTCTTTTAGTGTTATACACCACTAGGTGGTGCGCTAGGCTTGTTTTTAAGGCAAGAGATGTTCCAGAGTTGGTTTGCCATTGCCTGCCTCTGAGTCAAGCTCCTGGTATTCCCTGGAGATCACCCATCCAAATACTAGCCAGGGCCGACCCTGCTTAGTTTCCGAGATCTGACGAGATCGGGCTAGCCACTGATTCTTCCATGCAAAAGGATCTCAGGCTGCATTTCATGGGTAAAAAATGACTGTGGGAAGTAGTCCACATTAGCAGCAGAATGTGAGCAGGTGCAGGAGGGGTTAAACACCCTTCCTTCCCTGCAATTCTCCCTTAC
>NW_015164715.1:727556-759211 GCF_001447785.1 Gekko japonicus | reverse complement strand
CCAACATAACATGTAGTTCTGCCTTAAATCTCACAAGTATGCAATACCAGATGTTTTCCCAGACAATAGCTGCTTGCCGTATCTCATGACAGGGAATACATTTTACTCTTCTATTCAAAGGAACATAAAACAACTGTTAGATCCACATCTCCAACCTCCTAGCAGAAGTTGATTTCTATCTCAAGGTGCCTAGAAAAAAAGCAGCCAAATTCTGAAGCAACAAGGATTAATTTAATCATAGCAAGGAGAAGGGTGGGGAGCCCTTACAGCACTACTGTACTTTCTCCAACTGTCATTAGATCCTGTTCCCCAGAGGGGATAAGGAGCATGTACATACTTGCTGCACACAGACAGTTTAAAGCAAAGTTAGAAGTAACTAAAAGTTTGTGGTTGAATGCTGCCCACTCTTAAAAACAAACTCCTCCAAAATCTATAAAGAAGTTACGATAATCTCAAGTCAGTTCAGACTCTTGCAAAGACTCACACCATTATTTAAAATATACAGATGCAAATTATTTAAAATATAATAAAACAGCAGTGAACTATAATAATATACAAACTGGTGCAGAAAAACAAGAGCAAAATCAGACAGCAGCATTAAATGACATTAACAAAGTTTTTGAGTACTGGCAAAACGTGCTCCTTCCTCTCTGTACCACTTAACAGCCAAGAGGCTATACTCTGAACAGAGTTGATGTTTCTGAACCTTTTACGTGCCATCAGGTTTGTCAAGGCTGGAGCAGTATTGTCTCCTGGAGTGTAAATGAAAGCTCCTTTGCAGATTTTATAAAGGAAATCTGGGGAATGATTTTTAAATAACTTTGTAAATGGTAAATATCTATCCCTAAAGATACAGTGGTCATGTATCCTGACAACAGCATATACCCATCTATCAGGGATGTGTGCCTGCTCTTTGCAATTTGTACTTCTTGCAAAATATAAAACACAGCTCTAGCAAACACAATTGCACACAAAGCATGAAGCAATGCTACAATTGTGATGTTTGCCCTGCCCGTTATTCTAGGGTGAATGAATGAAAGAAACCAACTCACCTCACACCCTCTCATGTAATGAATACATTTAAGAAGCAAGCAGGGTAAGGTCTGGCTTGAGACCTGGAATTATAGATCCCAGGAAAAATCCAAGATGCTGCAGGAAGTGGTTACTTATAAGGACATATGTCTCCATGACATCAGGGTACCAAAAGCTCTATTATAGCACTGGACAGAGAAAATATAGAAATGTAAGACCTTGGGGGGCTGCGTGACTCTTAAGAGGGCAATTGGTTCAATACCAATTGAGTAATTACATTCGAGCCTTGGAGTTTCAACTGGACATTGCTTCCTAATTCCTTGTTTGAGCTGCCCTAGTAAGCTACAAGACAGGAGATGAATTCTGAAGTAGTGAACATCCAACTGGATATTGATTTGCTACGGCTAAGAGTTATACAAAAGGTAGGCTATTTAAAAAGCGGTTATAAACTAAATAAAGTAGTTAAACATTTCTTTCTCAAGAGAAATTCACAATGAACATTGATCAGTGCTACAGTCATGCTAGCCAGCAGAAGCAGATTTTTTTTTTCTATTTCAGGATCGGGGAAAAGATAAAAAACCAGCTGCTCCAAGAGGGGAGAGATTACTATGCACTTGATCTATATTGGTCATAAAGGATTGCATTTTGTTATGAAAAGAGGCCTACTTAGAGTTTGGATTTGCAACGGTCATTAGGTTAATTAGTTTTTGGCAAGCAGGCTGATAAAAGCTCATTTCATGAGAACACATCACTAGATAAGGCACAAGTAGGCATTTCCCATCCTCTAGGTGCTGTTAAAACCGGAAGCAATCGTGAGCTTTCTTCACAACATAAGCATTAAATTATTTTGATTTTGTGTTTAAAAACCATGGCAAGCACTATGAAAAGATTTTCTTTGACTTAATCCACATGTTAATTCAGTTTGGAGACAAGATTAAATTGAAGTGAGAAGAACCACAGATGTGAAGGCTGGGGTGGGTGGATTGTTTTTTCCTAGGCCCTTTTCCAGTTATTCTGATGGAAAATTCCATTTTTAAGGGGGATTCCTATGAAATATTTTTCTCTTTTGGAGTGAGTGGAATGCTTCAAAACAAGACTTTATTTTAAAAAATTGTTCCACCCAATTTGGGCCCACAAAGTGGTAAACAATTAAAAATAATTTAAAACGAGCCTTAAAAACAAAACACTGATGTAAAACAATTACAAATGAACTGGAAGGAAGGTCGATAAGGGAATGTCAAGTAAATCAAAAAGGTCTTCACCTGCTCGTAGAAGATAATGACGGAGCGCAGACAAATCTCCCTGAGGAGGGAACGCCAGTTTTGGTGCCATAACAAAGAAGCCCTTTCTCAAGCTGCCAGCCATCTAGCCTCAGATGATGAGGCCGCCCATGAAGATGACCATACTGGTCAGATAGGTCCATATGGGAATAGATGGTTCTTAAGGTATGCTGGTTATAAGCTGTGTAGGGTTTTAAAAGTCAATACCAGCATCTTGAACTGGACCCAGAAGGAAACTGAAAACTAGTGTAGATAGAACAAGACTGGAGAGATATGGTCCCTACAACCCACTCCTACCAGCATTTGCGCGGCAGCATTCTGTACCAATTATTGTTCCTGGACACTCTTCAAGGGCAGCCCCACAGACTGCATTGGAGCAATCCATTGAGGGGGGAAATATTTTTAACCCCCCCAGGACCATTTTTCAAGGTCTTCTGCTAAAAATTTGGATATTTTCAAGACCACTAAAATACTTATGAAATATTTTCTTTTTCAGAATGAGAGAATGCTTATTCTATAAAGCTTTATTCATTTATTTTTTATTTATTTGCATTTATATCCTGCCCTCCCCGCATGCGGGCTCAGGGCGGCTTACAGTACACAGGTGTAATACAACACCATGGTTATACAATCAAGACACACAGTGCGATAAAACGGATAAAACATTTTAAAACAGTTAAATACAATGGGCAATGCCCAAGGATCCACTGCGACTAAACGTACACACTCCCTGTTGCACAGCATACTGAGTCCAAGAGGGGATGCTATGGCCCCGATGATCAAATGGCCAATCAGCCTGGCCCAGCAGTACTGTTTTGCAGGCACCCGTTGGTGGTGGTGTGGTGGCGGCTCCTATTCGAAAGCCTGGCGGAAGAGCTCCATCTTGCAGGCCCTGCGGAACTGTAACAAGTCCCGCAGGGCCCTGATCTCCTCTGGGAGCTCATTCCACCAGATAGGAGCCGTCACCGAAAACGACCTGGCCCTTGTGGCAGCAAGCCTGGCCTCTTTAGGGCCACTAACTGATCTTGCGACAATATTTTCTTTTTCAGAATGAGCCTGTGTGTATCCTATAGGTCCCTCAGGTATGAAAGTTTGTAGTATGAAGCTTTATGTTATACTATGTGCAGAATCATAGAATTCAGTGCATAATGTAGACATATAAAACACTCAGATCCAAGATGCATATCTCCACCTACAGGATGCTGTAGCATGTGTACAGCAATTTGCAACTCTGTCTCTGGTACTGGGTATGTTTGCAATTTGGTTTGTAAAAACACAGGCATTTATATTTTTAAGTTGAATAAATTTGACAAGTTATACAATTTTATACAGTAGCTAAGCTATAAATTAACTATTTCATTTCATTTCATCCAATCATTTCCATTTTTAAAAAGCCTGGAAAATTAATTTTTCTCCATGGCAAATTTTCTGGAAACTTAAGTTTCTAAATTTGACAGACACAGCAACTTGCTGAACACTGTTGAGTCAGGATTCCTGTACTGGCTTGCAGGCTTTGAGTATCAGGTGCCAGAAGTTAGGCAAAGCAGTCATTCAGTCCAAGGTCAGGAGCCCAGCAGGTAGGCAAAGCACAGTTGTTCAAGTCTAAGGTCAGGGGTCCACAAGTCAAGCAAAGCAGAGTGGGTGGCTTAGCATCTATTGTATGCGTTGCATCCACACCTAACAGCCTCTCTTGGCTCGTTTTAGAGTCCCACACCTAAGGATCATTCTTGCAACCAGTTACTCAGAAGCAATCCTGCAACTACGAATCTTCATTACCAGCAGCAGTTGGCGTCAGGCCAGGAGGCGTGCATTTTGCCATCTTGTCTGTAGCTCTGTTCTCAACCTTTGTCTGTGGTGCTCTAAGGGTGTAGGTGATACTGGTGGGCTGAGAATGGCCAACTGAGGTTCACCTGCTGAATCAGGGCTCGAGGGTGCTGGTGGCTCTGCACCAGCTGTTGGCTGTGAATCCTGACAAGCCTGCAGCTCATTTTCCTGGGGTCAGCTTCTATTAACTCAAGGATGGCTACACGGGGCTCCTTTTCACCTGGGGAGTCCTCACTATCACTGAGCCCTGGCTGACTCATGACAATTCCAACCCAAGTTTCCAGAGTTAAAGCCAACACCCTATCCAGTACACTATTACACTCCTCTATGTACAATAACCCATCTACCAGAAATACTCCAAAATGACAATACTAGCATTTAAATGAAGATCCTCTTACTGCTAAGAAAAACCAGTCAGACCTCTCACAACAGTCCATCCAGTAAGTTAGTTAAAGCTATTGGATATGTCATCTGTCCACCAAACTGTTCAGGTCATTTTAAAAAACAGATAGAACAACCCTGTAATGCTATACATCAATAATAGAAGGTACAGCTGTCCACCAAACCTAAGAAATAAATTACAGATTATCATTTCTTCTACTTAGCTTATAAAATAGTAGGTTTGGAACAATCTCTGCTCACTGGGCTAATCCTTTTCAAAGACCTTATTGTCCTCACATTGTTAAATACGTGATATGCATATCCTTTCCAACAGAACTTTAAAGCAACCAGGTTAAGCATGTACAGCTGGCAGGAGCACAGGGCTGCTGGAAAAGAAACACGATTTACTGTAAATCTACTCATGTTTTATGTATGAATGTATGGAAAAATAGTCCATGTTGGGTAAGCAGTTTGTAAGATTTTGTTTTTTGTGCCTTGTTAGCAGTAAATCAGCTACTGCATACTGTACATCCGCTCCAATTTGAAGCTTTCTAAATGTGCACCCTTATTCACATACCAGCAGCTGTGTAGGTATGGTATCCCGAACAAACAATCTTGAAGAGCTGAACCCAAAAGCCCCACTCATACATGCCTATTTCTTCAATCAAAACTCAAAGAATACCATGCATAGACTAAAGAGTACACATTAGAAACAGCGGCACACTTATTTCTACACAGAATGTCAATACACTTTTGGCCAGTACTGGCCTGCTATATTCTTTGCCCCAAGGCAAAAATTTGAAAATCCCCTTCCACTGACTCTATAACGTTTGACTGGCATTTATTTGACTACCGCACAGAGGATGGAGACAAGAAAATGGTGCCCCCCCCCCATCTGCTGCAACTTTTTCACATAGCTTCATAGCAAATGGCTGACTGAAGTAGAAAGCACGGAAATCCATCAGCAAAGTATAACCAGGTTACTGTGCAGCAAAAATTATGCCAGACTTTCCGCTTCAGAACTTACCACTCAGCCAAAATCATTCACTGCAATATGCTGCATTTGTAGGTAAGGAATCCCAAGAGTTTTAAATCTCTAGTCCATTAAAATTTACTCTAAGCCACCAACCTATGCATACCTTTGGAAAGTAATCTGAGGCCCACAGAAAACAAGAAAAGCTTTCCTACCGTGTTCTTATTTGCCACAGTGGATCATGTGAATTTTCTACACGCCTTTGTCAAATAAGCTCAAAAATGGTCCCGTGTTCACTCTCCTTCCCTCTCAGTAAGGCAACATGTTGACTGCAGCTTACCCATGACTGATTTAACCTTGCAGCATTAAATCTTAAGTGTGTGCAGGAAGTGGGGAAATGTACCTCAAGGAATATGTACTAACAGCACAAAGCCTTTTCATTACAGTCACTGTTTTGGAATTTGTTTCCTACACTAATTTTGTTAGACTCCACTGAGTTTCATGGTAAGCAAGGATTTGATCTCCCCAGATCTAGACTCTCACTAGTAGTCGACTCGGGTTTCTAAGCATTCTCATTAGTACCTTTGTGTAGGATTTTTTTTAAAGGCTGTAATTTTTTTTCTTTAATACCCTAGACTCTGAAAATAAAATATACTTTAGAAACATTTACAGCTGATTATATTTCCTAATTACCTTAATTATTTGGTGTTCTCTGCCCAGAGTGCTTCTAGACTATGAGTAAACCAAGCAAATATTATATATTATGATGGTGTTCCAAATGGCCAGTGTGAAACTATGACAGCTGTATTTGCCTGCACATATTGTACATGCTATTTGATGGAGCTGCATGCTTCACTATTTGCTAAAGACTAGATGACAGTGCTTTTACCTGAAACAGACTTTTCTTTCCCAGCCCCTTCCAGGAGAAAGGAACTAGGGACAGCCTACAATAAACAGATTAGAAGACAATCTATGCAGTTCTAACATCTTAAAGTTTTGACTAGTGACAGGGAAAATTAATCCCCAATCAATAAAACCAAAAGCAATCTCGTAATATTGCTAATTATTTAACCTTGCAGAATGTTCAGAAAAAAACTGGTAGGTATTTAAGAGGCCAGTGCACATTCCTTTCACACACACAAAAAAATTCAAAGTGCAACTGGGAATGTTTGGACAAGTCCAATAAAAGAAACTTAGAAACAAAATTCAGATCAGACTTTCCAGCAGTTAAATGGGAGGGGGGGAGACACCCTTTATATGTAAAAAATATAATTCACTTACATAAAAGGAAGTTCCTAAGTAAAAAAAGAAAATTAATTCGACAGAGATCTTTATCAACACAGCTCCAGAAAAATGTTTATGCACTGAAAGAAAGGAGCAATACAAGTTTGTTGTGGATTTATTTCTGTTTGGCATGCCTGTGTCTGAGATTCTGCACTGAGACAGACCCAACCCCAAAAGAAGCTGTTTAAACAAGCCTAACAGTAAGCTTCAGAGCCGCAGAATGCAAACTTTGATCTTGCTCAAGAGACCTATCAGGTATGCATTTGTGCTCAAGCGAACTTGCACTGTCACAGATAGAACACAAGACTTGTCATGACACAAGTCTAGGTGGGAAGACAAAGCTCGCCTCAACTTCTCTCTTATTTACGTTCTTCTGGACACTACCTTTTAGTAATGCCACAAATAGGATTTAGGACATCTCCAAACCCTAAGAGAGAAGCTTTTCTCTCCCCCATAATACCAGAACTTGAAACCCAATGAGACTGAGATTCAGGATAGATACTGCATAAGTAGCTTCTTGAATTCATTGCTACAGGACACAGTGATGGCCTCCAGCTGATATGGCTTTGAAAGGAGATTAGACACATTTATTGTGGACAGATCCATCAATGAGGCGGTTCCAGCCTCTCTGCCCTGCCTGTAGGTCTTCTGGGGGAATCTGACTGGCCAGTAAAGGGAGCAGAATGCTGAACTAGGTGGATCACTGGTCTGATACATCAGGAGTCGTCTTATGTTTACAGAAGGGGCTTTTTAAAAGCCTCCTTTGCAAATACATCTCTTAATGGCACTCCTATTATGACTGGTAGACTACAGATCAGTGACAACACATACGTAGCACCTTTAAGTAAGGTAAAGTGTGCCAACAAGTCCAAACCAACTCATGGTGACCCCATGAAATTCCATGTCATGGGGCACTTCCAGGCAAGAGATGCAGAAAGGTAGTTCGCCATTGCTGTCTTCTGCAAGCACCTCTGGTCTTCCTTGGTGGTCTCCCATCCTAGTACTAACTGTGGCCGACCCTGGTTAGCTTCGATCTCTGACAAGATCAAGCTAGGCTGGCCTTTACTTGTCTCTAAATCCGGACAGAAGTTGCTCCATTACTAATCTTAGGGGGACTGCTAGAAGTGAATAGGCAAGAAGATATAGTTGTATTAGTACAGTAGAGGGGGAAATGATAATTGCTTATATCAAATCTTGGAGTATGAACAACCATAGTTTACAAAACAAATTAAGGCAATTGAAGCAACAGGCTTAACCAGCCTCCAAGAAACCCTTAAACTGGAATTCAAATACTAATACTTAAAATACTGGGCAATTTAGGATGCAAATTATGACAACATATTAGTTCTCACTGTAACAGCACCTCTGCAACTAAGAAAGCACCAAATTAATACAGTGCACTTTCTGTTTTTTGGGGAAATTTCCTTCAAATACTGAAGCTGTGCTCAGTAAAGCAGGAAACTTCAATTCCCAATTAAAAATACTTCCCTACTAAAATCAAGGGATATTTTCAGGTTGGAAAAAAATTACCATGGAAGCAAGCTGTAGCTATCAAATATGGTAGCCATTTTGCAGAATTGGAGAGCTTTTTCTAACATTCTATCAGAGGGGCTGACCACAAGCCTCTGAAGACTACAATGTAACTTTAAGAACATTTTCAGTTGGATTTACACTGATTTGTTTGACAGTACGACCTTATAACAGAGCCTGTGGGAGTTTACAGTAAGTGAAATGTTTAATTATTTTCAGACCATATCCTGTGTATGCACCTGATTAAGATGCTTTGCCAATCAATTTATTATGAAGCCAAGAACTAGCTATTCATTTCTTAGTACCTCATTACTATATCTTGATGCCATCTGAAAAAGAAGGGCTCCTTGCCTTGAGTCCTCCAGGAGCCTGGGTATACGTAGAAACACACATTGCTTCTAAGAGCAGGTATCCCTTGCTCTGCAGCCTTCTCCATAGACCCTTCATTCTCTCAGCCTTCCTCTTATTTCCAATAGGCCCTTGGGGGCTGCAGAAGCTACTGTGCAATGAAGAACAAACCAAAACCTGCTGTACAATTTATTTCCTACCAGCCATTTGCTATATCTGAAAGCAGATCCATTGGCATATTTGTTATATAGTATTTCATTGTAATTGTTTATATTTTGATTAGTCGAATTTCCTGCATTGTGCAGGGGTTTGGACTAGATGGCCCTTCCAACACTATTATTTGACCAAATACATGTTTTGACTGTCAAATCAAACATGGCAAGCCATTCAAGCTCTACAGGGGCTCTTGAACTCTTACAAGATTTATTCCATGCATGGCTTGCTGGGGACCCACAGGGACAGAATTGGGGAGGGGAGGTTTTGTTGCAGCAGGAAGGAGAAGAGGAGAAAAGTCCCAGTCTGTGAGCAGGAATCATTCTGTATGTGGAAAGACTGTGTTGGATCCAAGTCCTTGTCTCATATGTTAAGTACCATCATCACATTCCAATTCCTAACCTTTCTTATTCACTTCCAATTATCAGAATAACATTATTTTTTTCTTTCTAACTCCATGCACATAAAAGTTTTTTTTTTAAAATCACAATGCTGGGATAAAACCCATTTTTCTTGCAATGTCTCAGGGTCTAACAACATGTTATGTAAGTTCCACATTACTTAAAAAAACTTTTTTAAAAAGATGAAACACAGCTACTAGATACTGAAACCAGGAATGAAGGGGGAGCATCCCTGTGATGGTGGTGGGGAAAAGTATTTCAGCAGAAGCAGTTTTGAAAGGATAATTAGCTGGCAAAAACAATTAAACAATTCCATCCACATTCTCCCTTCCTCTGTTCTTGATTGTCCTACAGTAGGTAAAAAACCAAACCAAAACATCCGGATTTCTGTTTTAAAGGATAAATCAAGGGTACCTAAACTAAGTAGCAAACATAAGATTGTGAGGAGAATATTTTACTCACAATGCAGTGGAGAGATTGGCACTGCAATGGATAGCAGGTTAGGAACAGAGTCAAGTTCCGCTCATTTTGATTTCCAGTCATTTTACCATAATCTATTCAAATTATGACATATGCCCTCTTCTTCCAAAAAATTATGTACCTTTAAAGTTCAACTTCAATTTGATAAATATATCAAATTTATGGCTTTATTCTGCTTTCAAGTTCTAGCCAATACGCATGGAGGTAGCCACAGCCCAGGCTGCCAACATTCTACTTACTTTGGCTTACATTACACTGCCTTACTATTAAATGCAACTTGCCTTTGAGAATTCCCTCACTGTTGCTTGCTCTGTTGGAACAGAACAGCAGAAAACCATAGAAAACAAACCTATGAAAGAAGAAATCTTCTCACTCACTGACACCCTGCGAACTCAGTCTGCTTACGCTTATCATGGGATTTATGTTTTACTAGAAGTCTTTTGCAAGAGCAAGAGCGATTTCCCCAGTGCTGTTACAATTGGACATTCAGCCCAATTGCTAAGAGTGGGGAGGGAAGGGGAAGAACCTCCTCCATCTAGCCAAGATGTTTACAACAGAGTTCAAAACTTTTTTTGGACAGTGCATTCAATTCCCATTTCAGTGATATCCTTCTTGGAAAAGTCATGAAGTATAAATTATGTTCTATTCAGAGCTAATCTGGATTGAATAAAACCTTGTTCTAAGAAACTATCAGTAACAGAACGTTATGGTCTGCTGAAGACAATAAAATGATTAGGCTTCACACAGTCCTTCCCGCTTATTGTTCCTCTTGTTAAAAGGCTTTCACGTATCCACACGTTTCTCCGTGCTGCATGCGCACCTTACCAAGGAATACTGTTAGTCAAAATATACACACAGCATTTGTAGGAAACAGAGGCCCTCTACTGAAACAAAACATCAAACAGTAAGGAAGTCAATTTCCCAGTTCCTGTTTATTTTCTGAACAGCTCCCTAAAATTAAGGAAATCATATGAACTTTCCAGAGCAGTTAGAAGCATGACAATGATGGACAGGTTCAGTCCTGGACGGGCTCCACGTATACAACTGCTTAACTCCTAAAAAACTTCACATTTAATTAGCTGGAAAAGTCCATTAGAACATCTAACACAACTTTTGACCACTGCCCTGGAATGTTGGCAGTTGCAAGCTTTATTTAACAACCCAAAGCTGCAAAAACTAATTGGTTTTGAGGATTATTTTAGTCTTCATCGGAAAGACACTTAGACAAGAAACTGCCAGCTATGGGCATCTTTGCTGCCCATCACAGAAGAAATGGAGGTCAAAAGATCACATCAACATAGTTTTTTCTCACAGTCATCAGAGATTACTACCACCCTAGAACCTACATTGTTACTTACAGAATCTTGTCTTAGTCTCCTCCACATTCAAGCATACACTCTTTTTTATGTGAACATAACTTCTGATTTTTTCCACATTTAGAATTCTTGCTACCTAATAAAATTAATGAGAAGCCCAACCTTACATAAATTTAATCAGGATGTAAGGGGCAACCATATGTAAATACGCTAACAATATGAGCCCTAGGGCGAAACCCTAATTAGAAAGTAAGTCCTATAGAGATTGGTGGAACTTACTTCCACACAGTTTTAAAGATTGGACTGAAAGATTTTGTGCTCATTCTTTTAAAAGGTACAATAGTCCTAGTAATGGAAACCATTCTAGAACTGCTAGTCTTAACCTACACAAGGCAGTGATGTGTTGATCTTTTAAAGGAAAAAGTTTCAAGAGTAGCTGACTTTAATTTTTTTAATTAAAATATTAAAATAATAGTCATTTACATGAAATGCCCCAATAACAAAATCTCTCAATAGCTGTTTCCAATGGTTATGAGCCTTCAGAAACCAAGGCAATTGATAAATACTGCAACAAATTAAGCACACAGCCTTCATAGGAGTACAGGAGTACAGTGAGGTCTTCTTTCAAGCTCTGACAAATCCTACAGCAAGCTATTATATATTACCTTTATAGCACCCAGTACTCCATCACATATCTTATGCCCCTACTCATCAGGTGAGAATCAATAAGCAAATTCTTCTCGACAATGCCATTCCTAATTCTGCATCCTCAAGGCTGAAGTAAATTTACTCCTGATGCCTTATTCATGATAAAAATCCTAAACAGATCAGTCTCCTTGGTAGAGCTTTCAGCTGGGGTGAAATTTAGACTGACTTTCGCTATGTATTAAGCTGTATAATTTGCCACACACCCAAGTCACCAGGAACATCCATAATGAGAAGTGTCTTAATTCGTCTCAGGCTTGCTGGTGGTCTGAACACAAAGTGAACCACTCAGACAATCCGTTCACCATATGGCAAAAATGAAACTTGGGATGAATTCAATTCCAGATTCCAAGGCACTGTCCTTCCATGGTCAAGTTCTGACCAGACATTGTTCTTGAATAAACCTTGTGTGAGTTTCATCACACAGTACTTATCTTATAATCCAAGAAAGACCATCTCTTGCAATAGGATGGCTAGCCCCACCTGAACTTTTGTAAATGTACAGTTTGATCTAAACAAAAATGGCTCACTTTTTAAACACACACACACACTTCTGCAAATAAGGAACTGATTTCTGACTGGCTCCTTATGTGATTACATCTTTGTTGCGATGTCAAGAGGGATCTTGTGTCATCAGGTCTGACAGAATTTTACAGTGAAATGAAGCATCATATCAGTCCCAGAAGCCAGGTTACATGGGGTGAACTGAAACTCCATTCTGGGCTGACAGCCAGTTAAAAAGGTTAAAACCCCAGTATCATTTGCCTTTTTAAAATGGTTTACGCTTTTATGGACATGACTGATAATGTTATTGATTAAAACGAGCTTTTGTTGATCATTATTTAAGAACGAACTCCAATTTGCAGTCATTCTTACAAGAAGCCAGCCCTACAGACAGTGCGCCCCCTCCCCCGAAATACATCACAGAGAACACACCACAGAAGAGCATCCGTCCTCTCCTTTCATAGGAAGATCTGAGACACGGCCTCCTAATCCTTCATTATCACCCTTTGTTCCCATTGCTCCACGGCTTGTCACCACCTCCCCTACGTTATGAAGGCCATTCCATCTAAAACATATACTTTGTCAGAGGCAATTCTCTTAGGCTCCCCACCCCAATCACGCATCCGCCATACCTTCCCCATTCCCTGCATGCACCTCTCAACTAAGATACACACAAACCTTGTACGTGCCAACGTGACTTCTCCAACACTCCCCCCCCCCCCATGGCACTTCCCCAGGTAGGAGCCCTCAGCCCCTGAGTGGCGTTCCTGAAGGATAAGGGGGGGGGGTCCTTCCTTCAGTTTCCAAAGAGCAGGAGCCCCACTGAGGGAAGCGCCCGGGGGAGACAGAGTGACATGCAAGCCCCCATAAGCTGGCGGAGGAGTCGACTCCAGTTTCCCAGCCACCTTCCTACAGCCCCCACCCCACCCTACCCGCGGCTAAGGAAGGGCTCCCGAATGCCCCTCTAAGAGATCGCCCCAATATTCCAGGCCCCTCCCCAAATTGAAGCAGCCGCCGCCATGTTGGATAAGGTCCTGCTCCAAGACTGCGCCCCACTCACCTTGGGCCCCTCGGTGGCCCCCAAGCACCAGCCCCATGGCTAGCAGCCGGAGCAGCGGCGAGAACGGCCGAGAAGCAGAGCCGGGCGGAACCCCTGCCATGGTGCCCGCCTCGCGACAGGAGGTGCGGTAGCGACAGCCTCGTTTCTGCCCTCGTTCGCGGGGCTCGGCCGAGACCGCAACAACGGCCGCCGCCGCAGCAGCGCGAGACAATCAGACACAAGGGGAACGCGAGAGCGACACTGTTTTCAGCCCAGCCGGCTTAAAGGGGAGGCGGAGCCGGATCTTAAAGGGGAGGGCGGAGTGGCACGGCAAGGTGTCCTCCGACAAGCTAATCAGTGTCGCCAGACAAAGGGGGCGCGGATGCGTGTGTGTGTGTGTGTGTATAGCGAGCGCGGCGACTCCTGCACAAAGGCGCGCTCGTTGTTGCTAGTGTACCGTATCGACTGTCGCTTTTGCATGCTTTGCATGGGTGTGGGTAGGGACGGGAGAGCAAGTGTTCAGCGTGTGCTTTATTGCAGGGAGTGTATGGGCAGAGAAGATGCGATGCGTGCAGTCTTCTGATGAATGAACTCTGACTCATGAAAACTGATTCTGGAATAAATTTTGTTAGCCTTTAAGGAGCTGCTGGACTCCTGTTTTGTCATGCACTGTAACGTCTGTAAGTGCCAGATGGTGAGCGTGCAGATGTGTAAAACAGCCGTGGAGTCTGAGCGGGAGAGGTATTTCGTTCATGAAAGACGAAGGGGGAGGGGAAATCTGGTCGCTGAAGCATTAATTTCCCCTTGTGAGTGGCAGGGAAGACATCAGATCAATCCAATCTACATGGGGTGAACTGAAGCGCCGTTGTGAGCTGACAGCCAGGTTTTTTTAAAAAAAAAGAACCTCAACTTTCCTCCTTTAAAAAAAAGCTATAACAACTCAGCCTAACCTACCTCACAGGATTGTTGTGAGGATAAAATGGAGGAGAGGAGAATGATGTTAGTGCTTTGGGTTTCTGCTGGGAAAAAGCAAAATATAAATGTCTGAAATAAAGGCCAGCCAGTCACTTTGTCCTGGCTCTTCTGTGCATGTGCAGTCCTCACTTCAGGATTGTAACACCAAATGGTGATTTGCATGGACATCACGGATGCAACGCCACAGAGACAAGTTTTATATTATCTCAAAGCCACATTTTCATTGCAACACGTGTGCAGTTCCCATTTATTATGAAATATAATTTTATCAACTGGATGGGGCTACCTTTTTTGCTATGTGGCTGTATGTGGGGTGGGGAGGTGAAATTAAGATTTCTGTTGTTATGCTGTTATGTGAAGCTTCACTGATCACATCGTAATATTACGTTGTGCTGAGAAAGAAAGCTCAGATTTCAGGAAGCAACAAAGAGCACAAAACTCAGTATTTTTATTATGGTGGAGCTATATGTGCTGCTGGCTGCACATGAAATGCAGACACAATGACACTGGATACCCCTATGGCTGATGAGCTATTTTAAGCCTCCATCATTCAAACCAAACCTGCTAAATGCAGGATTAGCAGAGGAGAGTGAGCTTGACGGCCCCCTATTTGGGGCCTTTCCAGACCATGCTAGTGGCTCCCTAGAGATGCATCACAGAACGGTGTTGGATTCCAATTAAAATGCAGCTGGTTGCAACAAAGTAAATTCAGAGCTCCGTTTCTTCTTTCAGCCATGGTGCACATGCATTGTGCTACTGGTCCCTTGGGGAGTATATGTGCTGCTGGAGCAGTTGCATTCCTAGACTTAAAGAAAATCCCCATCCTAAATTCTTTCTGGAGACTGAGCTCATGATTCACTTGTGGAATTTCTCGTCTGTATGTGTGTGCGCACTTGGGCAGAGTTACACCAGGCCTCCAAAGCTTAAAGGCAGGGAGCCTGTCCAGCTGCAGGGATCTAACCGAGGGAGGTACCAAGACTGCAAATAAGGGGTGGCTGAGAAATAGGACCTTTAGTGAGATGAAAGGAGTAATTCCATTCCATTTAAGACTAAATGTTTGATATTTCATCTGAATACATTGGTGTTTTGGTCCTTCCGTTGTTGTTGCAGAAATATTCTTCTATATCCACAATACTGTCACATCAGTGGATGGCAGAGGACAGTGTTAATGATGAGATAGCAAGATCAGTGCTTCACAGAGTGTCAATTGGGCCTCTCTAAAGAAGCGTATTCCACTTCCCAGAGGAGGCAAGTGTTCATGAGTGGTGTTCCTGACTGACTGAGGATGGCAATATCAGTTGAACTACTGCAGTGATCCCCCAGCATGGTGCCTGCTGATGCATTTCCTGCAGCTCACTTCCTCTTTCCTCAGAATATTGGTTAAGACGCTGAACTGCAGGCTGTGGAAGGTCAGTAGTTCAGCAGTTCGAGCCCCGGGTGCCGCATGATGGAGTGAGCTCCTGTCTCTAGTTCCAGCTCCTGCCAACCTAGCAGTTCGACAGCAAGAAATTGCAAGTAGATAAATAGGTACCACTTCGGTGGGAAGGTAACAGCGTTCTGTGTGCCTTGGTGTCTAGTCATGCCGGCCACATGACCACGGAAATGTCTTCGGACAGTGCTGGCTCTTCGGCTTTGAAACGGAGATGAGCACCGCAACCCTAGAGTCAGATTCGACTGGCTTTCAAGCAAGGGAACCTTTACCTTTAAAGCAAAGAGCCATTCCTGTCTTTCCTCCATCTCACTGGAACAGAAGAGTCCAGGAGGCATTGCCTTCATCTACAAGAGGCAAACATTTAGAAATGTCTGCTTCCGGAGGCTTGGCTCAGAAACTCCCAATATCTTGTGATTAGTCCCAGCCCCCCATGGCAACTATTTTGTGGTTGTGCCGGCTTCTTGTCTTCAAAATTCCAGTAGTGCCCAGTGCCCACAAATTTACCCAAGTCTGGAACTCTTGAACAGTTTTCATCAGGCAAAAGATGATAGCTCAGTAGTAGAGCCCTTGCTTTGCATGCAGAAGGTTCCAGATTCAAGCCATGGCAACAGTGAGGTGGCAGAAGTATGCAGGACAGTCAAGACACAATGCAAAGAACAAGAAGTATGGGAGACTGAGACTGGAGGCACACTAGCCCCTGCCCTGGACCAAGGGAAATAAAAGAGTTTGGTCTGGTGGCATGCATTCTGGTTGCCCACTCTGATTTAGGAAATTCCTGGAAATTTGGGAGTGGTGCCTAGGGAGGGGAGGGTTTGGGGAGGAGAGGGACTTTTGCAGGGTAAAATGCCTTATAGTCCACCCTCCAAAGCAGCCATTTTCTCCAGGGGAACTGGTCTCTGTAGTATGGAGATCCGTTGTAATTCTGGGAGGTCTCTAGACTCCACCTGGAGGTTGAGAACCCTAGCATAGGAATATCCATTGCCTTGGTTTCTCTCTCTGAAGACCCTTCTTCATCAATCACATGGGGCACTATTTTTTCTATTGCCTTGCATACAGAAAGTCTATAATAGGGATGTGCATTTGGATATATCTGGTATACATCCAAAAAAACCCCTCACTGGAGCTGAATAATATCAGAATCTCTTAAAAACCCTGGATCCAAATACCAAACCAGTATTTGGAACCTAAATGACTAGGGTTGCTAGGTCCCCTCGCCATGCTGGTGGAGAGATTTGTGGGGTGTTCTGGGATGTCCCCAATGCAATGACATCAATACCTCACTGGAGCTGAATAATATCAGAATCTCTTAAAAACCCTGGATCCAAATACCAAACCAGTATTTGGAACCTAAATGACTAGGGTTGCTAGGTCCCCTCGCCATGCTGGTGGAGAGATTTGTGAGGTGTTCTGGGATGTCCCCAATGCAATGACATCACCTGGAAGTAGTAGCAGCGACACTCTGGTTTGAGGGCAAAATTCTATGGTCCTAGGCCAAATTTACCGTAGAGTTTTGCCCGCAAACCAGAGCGTCTCTCCTGAATGACATCCCCAATGTGATGATGTCATTTCTGGGTGACATCACTGCGTTGGGATCATGGCTGTTTGGTGGAGGGGTTTCCCCCACTGGCCAGCTGTCTGGCAGTGGGCTAATGCCCTGAAAACTGAGGGAACCTCCCCAAGATACTGATGTTTTTTGGCTCTCTGATACCCAGATCCAAAAAATACCCTTTTTTTAGGTGCACATCCCTAATCTATAGACAAGAAAGACTCTGACAAGAGGCTGCCATCCTCAGCTATTTAGGGTTGCCAGCCTCCAGGCGAGGCCTGGGGATCTCCTGCTTTTACAACTGATCTTCAGGTGACAGAGATTGGCGCCCCTGGAGAAAATGGCTTCTTTGGAGAGTGGACTCTATGGAATTGTACCATGCTGAGGCCCCTCCCCTCCCCAAACCCCGCCCTCTCCTGGATCCACCCTCAAAATCTCCAGGTATTTTCCGGCTCAGACCTGGCAACCTTACAGCTATTTCAAACACAAACAAAACGTTATTGAATAAATTGCTTAGTTCCATAGCTTTGCTTCTGAATGCAGGCTCTTTTTTTCTTCTGGGATTACTTCCTTGTCTTAAAGCAGTAGACACACTTCCTATACCTTTATGGAGGACACTTTAGCCTGGAGAAAAATGTCTTGCCCCTTTAACAGAGGCTTAACATATGGAAATGGACAGATAAAGCTTTTCATGGCTTGGAGGTACAGAACATCCCCTGGTAAATAACATCCATTAAACCTCTATTCAAGGGGCAGGATATTTTTTGCCAGGTTATTGGCAATCTTGTGTGTCCCCCATTTTTAAAAAAGAATGAGCACACATTAAAACCCGAATGTTGTTGCTTAGCCTTTGCAACCTAGAGAGCCTGTGTTTAAATCAAGAGGTGAAATTCAAGCTCAGCACATAAACAAAAGCAACTATCACTGTTTTCAGTTGGTTTCCAAAACTTTTTTTTTTTAGTGGGTGGGTGTAATTTAAAATTTCTGCCCTCCCTAATCAGCCAATTGAGGCTCATTGGATGGCTCTCATTGTTTAACAATTGCTTCCATTTGGTTCAAGAGGTGAAATACTTGACATTTTTATCATGAGGGAGGCCCTGAAATTGCTAACTGGAAAAAAATGGCATGCAGCATCATTCACTTAGTGTATGGCACAGGACTTTAGATAATAGGTGGTTATCTGATAGGCTGATCAATTTCTGGGTGGTTTATAACATTTTGCAACATTACTGGAATGAGGGAAGGGGAATTACACATGTCAGGAAATATTGCAAAATCACAACTTTTATCAGAGAGTAGAATGAAAGAGTCATTTCAACAACAGTTTTGGTTAAGTTCCTCTTGAATCATGTACAGTGCAATCCAAAATGGAGTTATTCTCTTCTAAGCCCATTGACTTCAGTGGATTCAGATAGGTGTAGCCCTGTTTAGGATTGCACTGTGATTCTTCTCTCCCCCCCCCCCAGCTGCATCTGTTAAGAGGACATTCCTACATTCTAGATGGAGTGGACTGATAAGGGCCTAAAAAGATGCTGAATGGATAATGTACAGCTTAAACAGCAGGATTTCCATAGTTCCATGTAACTGTCTTGGTCCGAAGCAAATTCCAAAAACCAAATCCATGTAATACCCTTTGTTGAAGCCAACCAAAATGACACAAAACATTCTACCAGTTTTTTAGTTCTCACTTTAAAGGGAATTTCATGGTTTTGTGTGTGTGGGGGGGTGAATCTTGCTCAAAACCAGTGCAGTTAGTTGGAACTTCTATCTGCTTTGAACACCAGAATTTAACTGGGGAAAAAATCCGAGATTCTTCAACTGAAGGAAAATGACCTGGGGAGAGATTGCTGTCTAGTCTAGGTAATATTGCCAATGTGGCTCCCATTGACTCATGACCTAGTCCGCGAAATTAATCTCCAGTATTGTTCTTATCAGAACTACCACTTTTTTCCTATTGTTCTCAAGCCTTTTAACAAGCCTGTGTTTTTTGTTTGGTGTGAGGAAAACATTTGATTCATCACTGGTTTTTGTATTCACAGTGTAGGTTATCATTTTCATCTTCCCAGAAGGCCAAAGCTGCCTGACACCAACTCCACCCTGTGCCCTGATTTTCTACATCTACATAACTGTCCCAGCAGGAATAGATGAATGTTCTAAAGATCCCCTGATAACCGAATAAAAAGTTCTGGAGAACTCAGAAGATTCCACATTGTGCCACTTTCACTGATCTTACTAAAGAGTACTACACATATTTTGTTGCAGTGATTTCCAGTGGTTGGACATGTGACTTGCAGAAATCCATAGTTATACACAAGGCTGTGTATCCCTTGTGCTAAATAATTAAATAAATAAAATCTGCATCAAAACCCGACGTTTACTGATTGTGCTTGCTTCTGCTACTTATACTGATGAAGATGATGCCAGATATTGAAGCCCAGTTCCTTAATTATGGGAAGTCCTGCTATGCTCACCAAGTACAGCAAGTGCTATTTGCAAGTTTTGGAGTTCATCTGTATAGTTATAAGGGCTAGAAACTTGCTGCTGCTTTTCAGAATGAAAGTTGTGATTCTCAGGATGGAGAATTCTGTATTAGCTAACAAATTTATTACTTGCAGTGTGACTGCATGTTTCAGGAATACAAGCAGCCCTCACTGCACCCATAAGGAGAATAAGTACAAGTAAAGTAGTGAGTATGAGCACAGTATAAGCAGATGAGATGCAAGAACTCCATAACTGGATCTCTCAACATCTTAATTTTATAAAAAGAAGCCAAGCCACAGTTTGGGGGTGGGAATGATTTAAATCAAGGTTGGGGTAGAAGTTTAGCCCTGCCTTCCTGCATTGTTTCCCAGATAGAAATGCTCCTATACCTTAAACTGCTCTTTTTTTCAAGGGTGGCAGTTGTGTGTGTGACTCTATATATGTATTTGTGTGTGTGTGACTCTGCATTTAAAATACTGCTTCTAGTGCTGCAAAGTGTGCCACAGTAGATCTGCGTTGAAAAGTTGTGGACAATTGCAGCACTAGAATGTGTCCATTGCAGGTCCTCAAAACACAGAGGGCAACATGCAAATATAATATAGATTGTAATAAACATGTGGAGGAAAGCACATGCATTGTCTAACACATGTTCATTTTGTTCTATATTTAATATGGCAGATGTGACAAGAGGACACTTGCATTAAATGGGAACTATCTATATTTTTGTTATGTACGCGGGCTGCCACCAGGGGTCTGCGGCTACAGCAAGGAGCGTGGCTCCTCTAGACAATAGAAGCCTAGGATCCTAGTTCCCCCAGCATTCACCGATAGCCACTTTGGCGGGAAATTCAAACCCTCCAACAGAACTGGGGTTGTGCTGGGTGGATGTCTAGGTGGAACTAGTCAGTTCCAACTGTGAAGTACTAATAAAAGCATCTTCTCCTATGTCGTGGTCCGGGTCCTGATGTATCAAACCCAGTATTTTTCAGTGGCGAAGAAGGTGGGATCCGATGAGCGATCCTGACTCATCCTCCAGCACTACATCGAGTCTCTGAGCCGGAGGAAGCCAGCGCGCCCTGCACCGCTCTCCAGCAGCACCGCACTGCATCCGAGCCTCCTGGCCAGCCCCGTTCCCCGCAACGTGATCGAGTCATGGCTGCCACTCATGAAAGCCTCGAAAAGTTCGATCCCTCACATCCTGAAGTTTGGGATTCATGGACGGACCAGCTGATGTGTTACATCAAGCTAAATGGGTTCACAGACGCCGGCAAAAGAAGAGCCCTCCTCCTCAGTTCTTGTGGAACAGACACCGTTCGGCTCGCCAAGAGTCTCCTGGTTCCCCGGGACATCCTGGAGTATTCGTTTGAGGAGATAATGGACGTCCTCAACAGCTACTTCAGTCCGAAGCCGACCTTCCTGGTTAGATGGATGGAGTTCCAGGGACAAGTACAGGCCCAAGGGGAATCGGCCGCAGCCTTCATGGCTGCCCTGTGTGCACTCGCTGTGGGCTGCTCCTTCCCAAAGGTGGAAGACAACCTCTTGACAGAATTTGTGTGGGGGCTTACAGACGTCAATCTACGGAGGAAGATGATCGGCAACCAACAGATCACCCTGGAAGAGGCTTTTCAGGTCGCCATCGCACACGAGGCCTCCCACCGCGACCGTCCCTCGTCTGCGTCTCATCTTGTGCTCCCCGACTCAGCGCCTGAGAACTCCGACGAGGACATCTTTCTCATCTGTCTACCCTCTTGTCATAAGCCACTGGGACCCGCAGCATTGGGATCCTCTGGGAAGACCGCCAGCCATTCCACGTGCGCCAGCTGCGGAGAGACGCACAAGCGTCAGTCCTGCCAGTTCCGCGACGCTACGTGTCACACATGCGGAAAACAGGGTCACCTCACCCACGTCTGCCGGTCCAAGGGAAGCCGGCACCAGCAGCCTCCATCCCAGCCCCGATGCCAGACTGCTGCCACCTACGAGACAGCAGCGGAAACTTCTGATCTCTACCTCCTGACCGACTGGCCATCCCTCCAGGTATTACGCCTCCCCAACCTATCTGCTACCCTGAAGATCCAAGTAACAGTCCGGATCGAGGGGTCCCCCTGACATATGGAAGTGGACTCGGGGTATGCGGCGTCCATCATTTCGGTGGACACGCTACACAGACTTTGCACTAATGGGAGACCCGGCTTACACCCCTCCCCTTTGTGTTTGGTGGACTTCCAAAGGAACCCAGTTCCTATCCGGGGTGTGGAGACTTTCAGGGTACAGTATCGGGGTTTTGAGGGACTGTTGGACTTGATTGTGGTGGAGGGAAATCTTGTCTGTCTGCTGGGGCGGGCCTGGTTTGCGCCATTGGGCATCACGATTGGGTGTGTGTGTTAATAAATGTGTAAATAGGGACTTTGCAGAGGTTTGAGGAGAGTACATTTTCGATGGGGCTTTAGGGTGTTATAAAGGGTCCTCGGTTTCCTTGCAGCTTGACCCCAAAGTGGCCCCCATCTGCATGCAATTCTGCACCACTCTGCTTGCACTCCGGACCAAAATTGATGCAGAGCTGGACCGCTTAGTGGTGCAAGGGGGTCCTTGAGCCAGTCTCACATGCCATTTGGGAAACACTGATTGTAACCCCCGTTAAACCCAATGGCAACGTCTGCATCTGTGCGGACTACAAATGTACACTAAATAAGGCCCTCCACAACCCCTCCTACCTGGTCCCAGTCGTAAGTCATGTCCTGGCTTCTCTGGCGGGGGCTAAGATTTTCAGCAACCTAGAACTGGCACAGGCCTATCAACAGTTGCCGGTTGACGAGGCCATGGCCACAGCACAAATGATAGTCACGCACAGGGGGGCTTTTAAGGTAAAGAGGCTACAGTTCGGCATAAGCGTAGCCCCGGGGATCTTCCAACAATTAATGGACTTCTTGTTAAAAGGGATCCCTGGAGTGACACCGTTTTTTTGACGACGTCCTCATTGCTGCAGCGACCCCAGATGACTTCGCCTCCCGCCTCCGCGCCGTCAACTTGGCAGGCCTTAAAGTGAAAAGGGAGAAATGTCTCCTTGGGGTTCCGGCAGTGGACTTTCTGGGGTTCCATGTCAACGCAGCCAGCCTCCATCCAGCCAAGGACAAAGTGAAGGCCATCGTAGAGGCCCCCGCTCCCACTTGTAAGGCTGAGCTACAGGTGTTTCTGGGACTAATAAATTTTTATCACGCCTTTCTGCCACACAATGCTGCAGTAGCGGAGCCCCTCCACCACCTCCTAGACAAGTGAGCTCCTTGGTCCTGAGGCCCCAGGGAGGCGGTGGCATTCAGGGGGGTTAAGGTGCTCTTGATTTTGAACAATGTCTTGGCACATTTCGATGAATCGTTGCCTGTGTTCCTTGCGTGTGACGCCTCCCCCTATGGCATCAGCACTGTCCTCGGCCACATCCTCCCTGACAGCCATGAGGTTCCTGTGGCCTATTACTCCAGGACCTTGATGGCTGTTGAGTGCAATTACGCGCAAATAGACAGGGAGGGCTTGGCAATCATGGCCGGGGTCAAGAAGTTTCATAACTTCGTTTACGGGCGCCCCTTCACAATTGCTACGGACCACAAGCCCCTCCTCGGCCTCTTCACAGCAGATAAACAAACGCCTCAAGTCCTGTTGCCCCGTGTCCTTAGATGGTCCCTTTTCCTGGCTGGCTACCAGTACCGCCTGGAACACCGCCCGGGTAAGGTGATAGGACATGCCGACGCCCTGAGCCGGCTACCGGTGCCCTCCATGGAAACCAATCCTGCCCCCGCGCCTGGGGTTCTGCTCCTTGAAGGTCTTCTGGAGCCTCCTCTGCAAGCTGCCAACGTTGCTGCACGTTCAGCCTGCGACCCCGTCCTCTCCTGGGTCTTGGGCTGGGTGGTGAGGGGTTGGCCTACGACCTCCCCAGGGCCCGAGTTCGCGGCTTCCAGCACCCGGAAAGATGAACTGCCAGCTCTCAAAGGGTGTCTTCTGGGGGGGGGGGACCGGGTCATGGCCAGAGCCCTGCGTCAACGGGTCCTCACAGCACTCCATGAGGCACATCTGGGCATCGTACGCATGAAGGCAGTGGCCTGGAGCTATGTGTGGTGGGCAGGTATCGATGCCAAGATTGAGTAGTGGGTCCGGCAGTGCCAAACCTGCCAAGAAGTATGACCCAACCTGCCAAGCACGCCCACACAGCCTTGGGAGTCAACCCGCAAACCATGGTCCCAGCTTCATATCGATTTTTCCGGACCATTCCAGGGACTGTTATTCTTAGTGACGGTTGACTCCTACTCGAAGTGGCTGGAGATCAGCCCCGTGTCTATCACTTTGATGAAGGCTGTGATCCGATCCCTCTGCCGGATCTTCGCTACGCACGGGCTGCTGGACATGATAGTCTCCGACAATGGGACAGCCTTCACGTCGGCGGAGTTCCAGGAATTCCTCCAGAGGAACCTGATACAACATATCCAATCCGCGCCCTTCCCCCCGCGACCAATGGCCAGGCCGAGAGGATGGTGCGTACTGCGAAGGAAGCCCTCAGCAGGATTACAGATGGGGACTGGGAGTTCCGACTAGCCCACTTCCTCTTGACCCAGAAGACAACACCTAACCCTGTCACCAGCCACAGCCCCCCAGAATTACTGATGGGCCGGCGCCCCACGACCCTGTTGGATTGGCTACACCCAGACCGGGCACTGGACTCAAGGAGGTTGGTCAAATGGTGTGAGGCTCCGAGAGGGTTCTTCCAAGGGGACCCAGTATTCATCCGGAACTACAGAACCAGGCCTCCCTGGATTGCGGGCTGAGTTATCAAAGTCACGGGCCCGATCACCTACGAGGTGTCGACAGACGACGGCAGACTCTTCAAGAAACACCTCGACCAACTAAGGAGGCGACAGCTCCCGGAGGCAGGAGAACCACCACAGTGGGCTGTGGGAATCGGGACACACACACAAGAACCCAGTGTTCAGCCCGGCCCCCCGAGCATCGAGGAGGCCATGCCGAGTGAAACACCACTAGAACCAACAGAGCCAGAAGCACTCCAGCCACCGCAACAGGTCCCCCAGCCACAGGTCACAGCCTATCAACTGGAACCCATCGCCAGTGACCCCATACCTGCCCCCCAGCATTCCCTCAGAGAGCACCGAGCCCCCGCCTATTTGCAGGACTATATTACATAGATAGGGTCAGAACTATGGGGGGGAGGAGTGTTATGTATGCGGGCCACCACCAAGGGTCCGCGGCTACAGCAAGGAACTTGGCTCCTCTAGACAATAGAAGGCTTAGTTCCCCCAGCATTCACCAATAGCCACTTTGGCGGGAAATTCAAACCCTCCAACGGGACTGGGGGTGTGCTGGGTGGATGTGTATATGGTTGGCCTTGCTGGGCCGTTAGTCAGTTCCATGTGTGAAGTACTAATAAACGCATCTTCTCCTATGTCGTGGTCTGAGTCCTGATGTATCGAACCCAGTACTTTTCAATTTTACTTCCCAGTTCTTTAACACACTACTGCTTGTAACTGTATCAGTGGCTGTGGTGACCAGAGAGTTTCCATTCATTCCACATTAACGTGCCTGTAGCTACATTCTGCCCAGAACAGTTCCTTTCCACTATGTGGAATAATCTATATTTACTTCCTTCCTATCAGCTTATTTTGGACACATCAAGATATTGGACATGCGCATCTGCAAGCTGCTGATTAAACAAAAATATGCAGCAGGACTTCTAGTGCTGATGGAGACCTTTTGAGCGCACAGCTATGGGAGCAAACAGAGTGGGATGAAAGTCTGCAGGAACTTTTGCACCTTGGAATACCATCCAACAGCTTCCATTGGCTTTTCAGGATGCTGTTATCATTGTGGTTGAGTCCAACATCTACTTTGGGAGCTATCAAAGAGATTGGTTGCTCAAGATTTGCAAATATTTGTTCATCCATGGCCTGATAAAGAATCCAGCTAGGGACACGTGGAATTCACAGCCTCCCAGGCTGAACAGAAAATAAAACATGGAACCAGTCATAATATTTTGGACACACTTCCTTGATAGTCAACTGCGGGCTGGTTGCAAAAACCACTGCCTATGGAACTCTCCAGCGGCTGAGTTCTTAGCCTTGTGCTCTTGTGACAGTGGCAAAGAACCTGCCCAAGTTTGGGACTTTCTTCCTTCAGGTAAATTTAATAGAACAAAATGTCAACTCTTGCTTCCCCCAACCCCCAAAGCAGGCCCTGAACACTCTGCCCCCAAAGTGCTTGAATGGATTGAGAGGCAGGTGATGTTCAGAGTCTCTGGTTGAAGTCTTCCACAGCACCTGCTACCTGATGCTTTAGCTGGAAATGTCAGGGATTGAAAACAGGACCTTCTACATGCAAAGCATATGCTCTGCCGTTGAACCCTAGTCTTTCACATTCCATCTAAGCTATAGGTTTGCTTTGGATATATTCCTATCCCCCCTGGCAAATAAACCTGGGAAATGTACTAGCTCACAAAAACAGTTATTAGCCTACTTGTCCAATAATCCCTATGTTAGTTACCTAAAAGAAAATGGGAATAAACCTTTATAGTTTTTCTGCTGGAGGTAATTATTACTTGCCATAGGGGAGCAGGCAGACAATTATTTGACTGTCTTCAATGGGGTTTAAGCAACCTAACTGCATGTAGGATTGCAGTTGGTTTTCCTGCTTTGTATTTCAAAAGGTTCTCATTTTCCATTTTTTGGACATTTGACTGTTGTTTTGCATTTCTCCCCCTTCCTATTACAGAACATTTGACTAGCTACCCTATATTCTTTCCTTCACAAACAAAATCCTGTAATTTCAGCAAAGATCCCATATAGAGACCCTTTTCTTGCCATTTTCCCCTGGAAATATTTGCTCCCCCAATAATATTACTCATGCAAAATAAGAAAGTTTGCAAAACAGTGTAGTTTGGGTGCAAGTTTAATAAATACAAAATAATTTCTGTGCAAAATAATGACAATTTCTAAGGCAACTCTGAGTCTTCTTTGTGAAATGAGATGACATGTCTTTCACTCTGGTTTACTCAGCTGCCCTGTCGCAGGTATATTATACGCAGGTATAAATGTAAGGCAGAAAGTTTAATACCTTGGAGATAATAGTGTTGACTGTGCTGAATGAACAGCCACTGACTTCTACAGTTGATATTAGCATCTTCCCTTTGTCTCTTAAAATCAAGTTCAATGTTAGAATTGTTTAAAATATTGCAACCCTCCATCCTGATTTTTTTTTAAAAAAACAAACCACTATTAAATGGTGGTATTCATCCATGGGCATAATGTTCACAAACTGCACATAGATGCATGTGTTCAATTGCATGAAGGATGAGTCTGCTCAGCACATCCCTGGCAGCTTCTGCCACAGAGAATTTCCTTTATGTAACTGGACAAATGTGTAACATGGGACTTGCAACTGTTGCACTTCTTTCGGGCTTTATGTTTGAACTGTCTTTTCTTTGGAATTCTGATTTTGCCTAGTCTCACTATCAAAAAGGTTGACTTCTCACCACTGTGCCCATGTTCAGATGTTTACGGGTGCCATGCCTGTATGTTTGCCTCAGACAGACTCAGGCCACATAAAAAAGGGCTGCCCTGCAGGTAATACCATAACAAGACCAACCAAATAAATACTGTGCATATGCCATTCTCTCCAATGTTACAAAAATTTGATAAATCATAACTATTGTATTAAAACTGTGCAAGCATATTCCTCAGTATATAACGATTGTTCACAATCATACATGAAATAGCTTTTAGAACAATATGCATACACAAGTTTAATCATGCGAAAAGCGGGAAGCCAATGAAACATGCGGCAAAAAGCCAAACAGCTTTGTTTCTAACATTCAATGACGCTTCCAATTCTTTACAATGCTATAACCTTCACAATAAGCTTTTTAGAACAATATAAATGTTAAATATAACATTCAACATACAAAAAGCGAGAAGTAAAGTGAATCGTATATCAAGGAAACAACCTGTTTAGTTCCCAATATCCAATGACAATTCTAGTGCTTCATATACTATACAGAGGCTAAGACCTTAATCAATGGTAACCATTGTAACATTTATAAATATTATCACAGCATAGTTCCATTTCAGCTTGTTATCATAAGAAGTTTTAAATGTGCTACTAAGACCACTGACAAGTTCTTTCTTGTTGCGGATTGTCTTTTTCAGAGTGCGTCAATATCAGTAGCACATTGTAATTCAACTGGAACCAACACATATTTCAATTTCCCCCCCAGCCAATTGTATGCTAAACCAAGAATGACAGCGTCTTTTATCTTGATCCAGTTGGCCAAAGGTTATAAACTGAGGAATACGCTTGCATGGTTTTAATACAATAGTTATGATTTACTGAATTTTTAAACATTGGAGTGAATGCCATACTCACAGTATTTATTCTGTTAGTCTTGTATTCTATACTGTGTCCCCTCATTGTTTTGGATTTCATTTTAGTAAGACCATAACAGCATGACTGCTCTGTATTCTTGGTGCTTGGGGGAGGGCAACAGTGGGAGGGCTTCTAGTGTTCTGGCCCCACTTGTCGACCTTCTGATGGCACCTGGTATTTTTGGCCACTGTGTGACAGAGTGTTGGACTGGATGGGCCATTGGCCTGATCTAACACTGGCTTCTCTTATGTTCTTAAGCCCCAAACAGACAATACTTAATCATGATTAAAACAAACCATGGTTTATTTCCTTAACTCTACCTGATCTCAAGCATAGAGGGCAGCCATGGTTGAAACTGGCAAGTAAGAGAACAATGGCTAGCAGAGTCAAGGAAGGCAGTAGAAAAGGCCTTACTCGTGATTTACATGGCACAGATGCAATGCAAAGCCTGCTTGCAAACCTGCTACATGCCAAGGTTCCAAGTCCTGGCCGATCTTTCACCATGGTTCAGGAATTAAACTATGCTGCTTAACCATGGTGAAAGAAGACAAACTGTGGTTCCACAAGATGTCCACATAGGTACTGCAGTTTTTTAGGTCTGTTTCATGCAAGCATTTTTTTTCTGGTCACTTTTTTCCATTGTCTGGAGAACAGAGAGGCCAGGAAGAGCATAGTGCTCACAGAACAAAGTCTGAGTCCAGTGGCTCCTTTAAGACCAAAATTAAACTTTGTTAGTCTTAAAGGTGCCACTGGACTCAGACTTTGTTCTATTGCTTCAGACCAACATGCCTACCCCACCTATAATGTCCAGAAGTTTAACCAGTCTTCAAAAGGATGACAAAAAGTGGAAGACTTCAGAAATGGATGCAAGCAGCTCTTTCACCTAACTACTCACCTGTATGTGTACATGTCACAAAGCAGCTATCAAAGATACACCAGGCAAGCCAAGCAGGAAATGTGACCACTCTTGCCAATCACCCTACTTGTCTCTTGCAAAAGCGATTTCAGGGGAGTCTTTAGTATGGAGCACATTCCTTTCAGCTCTGACTTGTCCCACTGAATGGCTTACCTCTTCACAATCAAGTTAGCTTCCTTGAATCCACCACAGCCCAGGATGATTTTGTGGGTTATGTAAAGGGGGAGGGTACATTCACATGTAACACACATCCTTCTATGTGATTCTTTGCATGCCGAAAATGACTCACTTGTACATACATTTCCTGTACAAGCCTACTTCTGTCCTTCCATACACCCGACCATATTTTCACTCCATTGGACACTGCTGTAGCATATGCATACCAAACCCAAATATCTCTGGCACATGAATATGTGTGCATATAAATCATATCTGCCTTTTGCAAGCACTTGCCTTAACATCTGTTCTCTTGCTTTCTCCTTTATGCATGCATGCGTGTGAGTGTGCACACACACACTGTAGATGTACAGAGATGCACACAAATCCTACAGGCTCAGTTTAAGTGCTGGCTTATGAATGGACCTTAATTGGTGTTTCCAAGGAAGCACCCCTTTGGGCAGAGCGGCTGTGCTTTTTCCAAGTACGATCCCTCCCATTTTGCAGGCGTTGGTGGCGAGACGGGTTGGCGTCAGGTTACAGACCCGGAGGGTATTTATATTAATGTATGTGCTGGGAGAGGTGGGTGGTATTCCCCCTCCCTTTTTGTTGTTAAAGAAAACAAATTAAAGATGCCTGAAGCAAAATACATGGCTGTCATCTGTTCTGTAATTTTTTTCCTGCAAAGGATCACTCCCTGACATGGGGGCCCTAGCCTAGGTCTTCTTGGCTAGATTTCAAACATGGTTTGCTGTAGCCAGTGACAAAGGGCAGGACCTGCACTGAAAGGAGAAAGGGTGACCTTGAACTTTTTGCTGAGACAACAAGTCAGAAATCTGATCCCTGGTCTCAGAGCCAGTGCCTGCAGTTAGAAGTGTTGTTTGGGTTTGTCGAAGGAGTCGCTGAGCTTTTTCAGTGTCTTTTTAATCCTCAAAGCTGTAAGTCTGGCTGAGGGGCTCTGGTACCAGCATTCCTTCATGATCTTAGCCAGGGCAGACAAAGTCTGGGGAACACAAAGGGTGGGGGGGAGGGAGAGAAGGAGAAAGGAAACATTATTGTAATGAAGAAACAACTGCAACTTTCAACTAGTTTAGATTTCCAGTTAGTATAATTTCATGTACGGTATCTCAAACCCTGTGCTTGTATTGTATCAATTACAGATATGCAGATTTCCCACTGAGAAATTGCTAGTTGCACTGAAACTCTATTTTTTCCATAAAAATTCCTCAGATGTTTCTCCTGAGTGGGCGCCTCTTCACAGTTTACTTCAAAAACTGCCTTTAGACAAAATTTGATGGCAACTCCAGCCCTTAGTTTTACCAACTTTTCCCTATTATGGAGAGTTTCCTTGCCAGACTCCCAATGTCTGTTTAGTACATTGTATCTCACCCGTCCTCCAAGATGCTCTAGAGTCATATACATGGTTCTTTTCTTTTCTTCTTACAACAGCCCTGTCAGGTAGCTTAGGCCTAAAGAGCATAGCTTGCCCAAAATAATCCAATGACTTTCATGGCAAACAAGGATTTGAACACGAGTCTCCCAAGGTCTTTTCCAACCACTACACCAAACCACTAGTGCTAGTGAGATGCAGGAGACATCCATAGCAAACCCTGAAGAATAATCTACGTTAAGATATTTGTGGGTCTCATGGTGGGAATTAATGAAACCTTTTTTTGTTTCCCTCAAATTTTTTTGGAAAATCTCTAGATTCACCTCACACTTTTCCTGTAGATGACACTTGGTGGCAACAGTAGTACTTATGGTACCCCACAAACCTATGATAGGGAGATATTTTCATGTCTCATTACTACAAACAGGAAAAATGAGATCCAAAACATTAAGGCTATGTTGCCACTGCAGATTACTTTGTTTCAATCTGATGTAATAGCAATGTAAAGGCAGGATGAACTGATAGCAGAATTTGAACTTTTTTCCTGGGTATTCAGTGAAAAGGTTATACTTTGCCATGCAGCCAGATCTTGATTTAGCACACTAAAGTGGAGCTCTGGAAAACGAGCACGAAACTAAAATGTGGCCTTGTCATTAAAAAATGTTTTTGGTGGGCATCGTAGCTGCTGCCGAGAACAGCGGCGGCGGCCATAACTTTTTAAAGAGCCCCTAAGGAGAGCTGGGAGAGCCAGAATGACCTCTCGCCTGTGATGTCCGAGCGGCTCGGACATCACATGCAAGAAGTGGAATTTGCCTCTACGAATCCAAGGCCACCACCCCGAGGCTCAGGGAGGCGGGAGAACGTTTTGCCCCCCCCCCGGGCATTGCAGCTGCCGCCGAGAACAGTGGTGGTGGCCATAACTTTTCAAAGAGCCCCTAAGGAGAGCTGGAGGAGCCAGAATGACCTCTCGCGTGTGGTGGAATTTGCCCCTACGAGGTGAAATTTGCCCCTACGAGTCCAAGGCCCCCCCCCCAGAG